>NW_028262413.1:34105979-34409009 GCF_047370975.1 Nipponia nippon | reverse complement strand
GTTAGGACCCAACACAGCCACCGTGAGTCTGTTTCATCTTATGCAGCCTGGTGAAATCATGAACCTCAAACCTATCCACACAAAAACTCCAATGATAGAACAACTGGGTTATGAGTTTATTAATAAAAAGTTTCCCTCAAGGGGGAGCTGTTATCTAATAGACTGAATGCAAAGCTGGAAGTCGAAATTTACAGCTCAGTTCTGTCACTGATTTCATACCACACTCAATTTAAACCATCAGTACCCAGGCAACTCCACAAAAATGGCCCTTCTCTTCCTTGTGTTTTCAGGTACCCAGTTTGTAAAATGGGGCAGTGAACACTCGTCTGCCTGTGAAACTCATTGGAATGGTTACAAAGTGCTGGAAAAACACAGCATGTGTTATTAGCAGAAGTAACAAAGAGAAGTGGATATATGAATAACTGCCCAAAGTGGATTTTTGTCACACCGCTCCAGGCAGCGTGCTTCAGCTGCCTTGCACGGGGGCACAAGGGACAACACAGGCCCTGGGGTCCCACAGGAGAGACTCCCCCTGGCTTCAACAAGGGGGACGATGACCCTTCAGAGACAGATCTTCCAACAGGGAGGCTCAAGCAAAAGAGGGAGGTGTAGGCACTGCTGGACCCACTGGAGTACCCTGGACTTGTGCCTGCACTCTGAATCATGCCAAGCAATTCACTTTGTCCTACAACTTGGCTGTGCTTTGGTGCTCTTCTTCAGGTGTTTTATTGGGTTGATTGGAAGCATGATCTGGCTGTCATTTCTGAAGGAGAGGGACAGTTATCACTGCATGTATCACAGAGCTCTTCCAATCACAGCCCATGCATACCTGCCTACTCTGCTTGGATAACATACAAAGACTTAATACATCCAAGCCACTCCTGAGCAAAGTTTTTCAGCACAAATAACTGGTAGGGAATGCTACAGCTATGGGTTTTCCAAGGCAACTGGTTGTCACTGAGGCAACAAGGACTGATGGGAAACTAAGAGAAATCAGATAAAGGCAGGTGAGAAGCAGTAAGAAGGCGGACAAAAGACATGAATAGAGAAAAAAGGCTAGGTTAGGCCAACATTAACAATTATCATGAAAATAAAAATTAATACACAGGACTAATATAGTAAGAGGTATGCTTCTGACGGAGAAGTGCTGGACTAGACCAAGACTAAGAGGATCAGGAAGCCAGAAGACACCCTGTATTTCTCCCAACAGTTCCTACATACACATGCAAATATAGACACACAGATACAGAGCTAGGCAACGGGCTGTGAGCACATCCCTCCCTACGTCTTAAATATACAAAGTGGGCAATTGATGGATAAATGGACACAAGGCACAGTAGCGCAACACCTACCCATCTGCCTCTCTTCCCCCATATACACCATCCCACCCTACTGCTCCTAAACACCTCCAGTTCAACTGCCTTAAGAAAAGCCCTGAGATCTGATATGCAGACCACATTTTCAAGATGTATTTGCACACAATATTTTGTGTCCTCCTTTGTCGGAATATACAAATGTGTCAGTTGTACAAAGAGCCACAGCATGCACAACTGGATGCACACGAGAGGCAGAAAACTCAAGTCTTTAACTGATCTACCGAACAGGATCGAGAATGTATTTCCCTGTCCCAGCTTCTACAAACATGTGTAGCAACAAGTATTTTTGTTTCCTGATAACCAGCTTGAGTTGGAGTACAGTATTCAGCTATGATAATGGTAAAAACACCGTGGAAATAAGTATAAATGCTGAAATACACTTTTTATGCAAAATGTATTTCTACTGAACTTTTTTCCCAGATGCAAAAAATCACAGGTTTGGAAGAGGTTTCACAGCAAGAGCTGCTTCTTCCAACACAAGACTGTTTTCTTCCCCACTTCCCGCATACCCTCCCTTCATTTGCCACAAAAGTGTGACTCCAGGCAGTCTGGGGAAAAAAAATAAAAAATTGGCTTTTCTACAATTGCATCTTTTCCCAAAATAGAAAAATGCTTCTGTTAGCAATAATGCCTTCATGGCAAACATAAAACCAAGGTGTTAGTCAAGGCAGGAAAGCTGCCAGAAAACATATTAGCTTAGCTTTAGAAGTTCATTTACTTATTACTAACACAGAATTTGCAAAGAGCCCCTACTATTACCTTTCCCATACAACTATCACAAGCGGTAACATGACCCAAAAAAAGTTAATGAAAAAAAACCTCAGGAGAAATTAAGTTAACGTTTAATCACAACATCTGGATTGTTGTTAAACAAAGGAAGATAAAAATAAAAAAATAAAAAAAAAACGGGAAAAAATTAAGAAATGTAACTAGCCCTGTACAGCAAATGTTTTCTTCTGTCCACTCTGAAGTCTCTTTCATGTGCTAATGGTGGCATTTTTTTAAACTCTTCCCCTTTGACTTACTCAGACCTTTAAGGACCTCACACATCTAATGGTTCCTCACATTCACCAAGAACAATCAAGAGAGGTCTGGGGGTTGACATGCAGTATGATTAATGGACAATGTTGATTTAATTTCCTATAACAGGAGTTTTCTCTAAGCTTTCTCCAAGGAGCAGTTTCTTTGCAATCCAGGACTTAAGTATTTTACTAATGAAGTCCAATAAATAGCAAATTAAATAATGCTGTCTCCCAGAGACAAATCCTCCCATTTCAGAAAAAAAGAAAGAAAAAAAAAAAAACAACAAAACACCACCGTATTTAACGTTCTGCTTAAATCTAAAAAAGGTTGCATAGCAGGAATGTACATTGTTTGTTAGGGATTTTTTTGGTTTGGTTTCGTTTATTTTGTTGTTTTGTTTAAGAAACTTGAGAAATTCCTGCCATTGTAAACTGTTTGATCTTTTTTCTCTTTAAACAGGGGTACAAGCTTAATGTAATTTCCACCTCCAATAAATCAGTCTTTATTTATTGGTGACTTTTACATTACAGCTACTAAAATGTATATTATTACATATTCATTGTAATACTTAGAAACATTTCAAAAGCAACTTTGAGGGGTTTTATTTAAAATAATTTACAACTTTCTCGATGTAAAGAGTGATCAGTATGTCCTTTTCATGAAGCAAATTTTAACCTTCAGCTCCAGCAAACGAACAATGAAACACTATTTGCATACATACTAACTGTTACTCAATCAACATGACACAATTTCCCAACTGAATTCCCACACAGCTTTAGCTTTAAATGGTGGAATTTCTACCCTGAGAATGCAGAGCAGCAGAGAGCATTTCCTGCAAGATTCTAATCGCCTTCCCACCACTGAAAATTTTACCTTTAAATACTTTGAAGACAGCACACATTTTGCTTTACTATAGGCTGGCGAGTTATCTTGCCAGAGTGCAAAAAATCTCCCCCTCCTATTTCCAAGGCTTTGCAACACCTTTGATTCCAGTTCTTCGAGTTGTGACACAATTAGTCTGATGTCCTGAAAGAAACAACTGCATCTGACTCCGTTACGGGGACAGTTGATAAAGAAACAGAAAGTCTCTCAAAACCAGGCAACAACCCTCCGTGCTACTGGAGTGGGCCCACAGAACATAATCTCTCCTGTTGCCTTAGTAAAGCCTGTATCTTCACATTGTTACCTTTAAAATTGATATAAGGCATTGTCCCATGAAATAATGAAGCTTCCCTCATCCTGACAAGCTCCCACTATCTCTTTAGAGAGCCAGGCTTCACTGGTCTTAGCACTCTCTTTTGTTTTTTGAATTACAGTACATTCAATCTTTATTCTGCACTTGGGTATTCCTCCCTCACCATGTCCTTCCCCTCTGAAGGGCCACTAGCTTGGGAAGTTAAAATGAATTACTGCAAAAGTCAAGGCATGTTTAAATGAGGACATCAGGACCATTTTCCCAGATAAATGTGTTCAAACTGGAACCGTTCAGAGAGCATGTTCAAGAAGGTTACATAAAAATATATTAAGCAATCCTTCCAACACACAATCTACCCGTTTCTGAAAGATCTTAACTGTCTAGTTAAGAGAGATGCATTCTTGCTCTCTTGCTCTCTAGCAAGAATGCATCTTTCTAACCCAAGATTAAGTGCTTAGCATGTAGACAAATTCATAATTTTCCATGAGTTTTAGACCCATGTCATGACTCTGCAGTTAATTCAAAGAAAGCCTAGAGATTCCTCTTAGTGTCTGTCATATGTAACATTTTAATCAACACCAAAACCAGTTATGGTGCTAATGCAGATGTTACAGATTTCAGTATTCCAGCGCCTACTGAAGTTGATGACTGGCTAAATCAGTAACCGATTGAGAGGCTTGATGGTGCAATTTAAAATTGACAAATACATTAAACATTAATTAAAGCTTTCCGTTACAAATGAACTGTATGAAAAGAACATTTAGTTTCAAAAAACAAAAACATGGGCAGAAGTAACTGTGATGTGATTAAAAAAAAAAAAATTGATAAATCCGATTTCTTTAATAGAGGCAAACTTAAATGCTGTCAGAAAGAATACATGACAAAGTAATTTTTTTAAGAACAAAAATTAAAGTGAAAATATGTAATTATGATACAAATCTGCAATAGCGCACAGTGCAAGAGAAATAATTGCAGAACAACACAGGAAGGAAGGCACTACATTTTTACAGATGTGGCACTTGAACTGCATAATAAGTATGCAGCATTAGCAGCTGATAGCTAACCGGCCTCTCCTCAGCAAATCTGCTCACAACAAGCTGATATTTATCTAGGATTCCCACTCAGTCGTGTGTAAGAGTGCTTAAATAAAGCCCAGCCAAAGACACAGTTGTTGCAATGGATGCCATGCCAATAAGCTCCAACAAAGGGCCACATAGTTAAACACAAGCTTCAGTTTTGCTCAGTAAGAATTCAATTTACAATCTGAGTGAATCAATTTTTCATCTGAACAGAGCAGTTCAGTATTTTCCTTCCATAAGGGAGGCATGAACCAAGTGAGTCTGTGAATCAGTTTGGTCACCTCCTCTCAGTGTATTTGCACTGTGCAACCTCCTGATATTCCCTGCTTGCTTGTCCTGGTACAAGTCAAGCTGCACATGGACCAACAAGTACATCATCAGAAACGCTGCACAAGACAGAGGTTTGATTCTTACCCTGCCTCTGACACCCAGCCTAGCTCTTGCACAAGCAAGAACAGTAAATGCGAACCTAAAGACAAGCTCTCCACTACAAACATATCTAGAGAAATTACTAGCACTGATATACATTTGAAACAAAACATGATGTGACAGTCCGTAAATTCCAACAACAAAACAGAACAAAACTCAGTTTGATCTCTATTTACAGTTGCAGCCTGTAAAATGCAATATAGTTCCTTATATAAAAGAGGTAAAAGCTTATCAAAGCAGCATGTGCTTTGACATTTTGCAGGTAAAAAAAGTTACAGGGTAATAAAGCACCCTCCCTTCTCTCTTTTAATCTGTAAGGGTTTCTCCCCCTTCCCTTTTAAACCCTGAAAGAAAAAAAACAAGGAAAAAAATGATATGCAGATACGCCACGTCTGCATTTGGAAGACAGGCTCATTTAGAGTGGTGACAGGTCTGCCTTTCATGATTATGAAGTAAGGAATGTGTGTCTCTTGTTTACTGACGTGTAGGGGAAGTGCACTATCATACCAGGACTAGGCAGGAGCTCAGGTTTGTTAAGTACAAATATACATAAACTGCCACATCTGCGAAAGAGAAAGAGGTCACAGTTAGCTGAAGAAAAGGTTGCTTTTAAACATGCCCAGTCTACTTCTAGGGCTTTTGGTTTTATTCCTGTGCAGTACGACCAATTCCTCCTCCCCTCTCTCAGCAAATCCCTTATGTTTTAGCTGATAAGTAGTAGTAGCAAGCCTGTTACACACAATCAGGAGAATTGACAGATAAGAGGTTTAGTTTAAGGATGTAATCAGCGTGAGTAAACACTAGACTGACCCAGCTGTAAACAGTGGAAATAAATGATAATATTTGTCCTGGTCACCTACTGAGCTATTAGACACTTTTCACTATGTAACAATGTAAATATAATGGCTACAGTATATACAGCATACAGTGCTATCCTCTAGTTTTCCAAGCAAGAAAACTGAGCTTTTAGTTGATCTCTACCAAGAACTGAAGTTATTTCTGACTTTTTTTTTTTCTCAAGAGAGCTGTAGTTTGTTCAAATCAACATTTCATTAACTGTGAATGTCTGATCTGATATAAAATACCTCAAGCAGAAATAAAGTATATCTGTAATACTAAATTATGTTTCATCGAATAGCATTTGAGAACAGTTAACTATGAAATTAAAAAATAAAATAATATGGAGTGTTGAGGGAGAAGAGCTGTGTTTCTTTCACATCATTTCACGAAACTGTAGGAATGCCTGGCTCCTTGAATTTGTATGGGAATCCCAAGCTAAACTGCAGTAACTTATAGTTAGTAGTAACTTATAAGCAAAAAGCAGTATCAATTCCCACATACGCCAATTTTGGGTATCCCAGAATTTTCAGATACAAGTATATGAGACTACATTTTGACACCAACAAAACCTGGGATAAAGCTGAAATTACAGCCCTAGCTATCAGAAATAACTACATTAACACATGTAATGCTCTTACAGTATTCCTTCTCAATATTGCAGCATTTGCAGTTCTTAATGAGAAAGATGTCATCAAAGCTGTCACAGATGTCGTTTTTAAAATTTACATTTTTCTAGCACATCCACTTGCAACATGGTGCAAATGAAACTGCTATGTCATCTCTGACCATCATATCAACTGCTTTATGAAACTTCATAAGCATTTTTACGGAATTATTACAAGAGGCACTTGGGTGACATATATCAGGCAGTTTAATTGGAGAAATTCTTTGCATTGACTCTTCACACACCTTTATTCAATTTCTATAGACTGTAGAATCACCTTGTCATCTTTGCTGCCCTGGACTAAAGCTTAGCTATAATCATGGTTGTAACACGATATAAATAGATCCAGGGGAAATTAAACAACTGAAGGCCAAGTCTCTGGGGGAATACTAAGTGTACTAGGTAGCTGGCTAATTCTTCAGCACAAGCCCCCTTTTCAGAGGAGACTGCCATGCAGGGTCACAAAATATGTCTTTGTGTCATTTAGACTTTGACAAATTCTTCACTTGGAAATTTTGTCCAAGTCGGGGGGGGGGGGGGGGGGGGGAGGGGCAGGGAAATGCACTTAATGCACTTTGCCTTATTTCTCCTCCCTGCAACGGGAAAGAGGTAGGACACAGAAGAGCTTTCAGGCAGGGAAGTTTTTCTGATTAAGACCAGAATTTTTGGAGTAAATTGCACAAATGAGTCTGACAGAACCTCATTATTTTTCCCAAAGAGCTAGATTGGGGCAGGGGAAAATGCCACTGGGTAACGTAAAACTGGAGTACCAGGAGAAGCAGCAAGGGCTTGTGATGCCCCTCCTGTTAAACAGCTTAGATGACCCCAGTCAGCATAGAAGAAGTTTTCCCAGAGGGAGAGCCTGCAGTCTCTCCAACCCTCAGAGGAATCACCAACCAATTTTTTTTTTATTTTTTTTTTTTAAAAGCAGATACACTCCCTTTCATGGCAGTTTCTGCCCAGTCCCCTGCAGCCTGCAAGTGCCCCAAGCCCTCGGGAGGGAGCAGCGCTCCTGGGGGCTGCAGCTCCCAGCGCAGTACACTCCACTCCACAGGCTCTCCTTGGGAGGGGCCTTCACCAGGGAAAGGCCAAGGTATGTGGGCTCCCACGCTCAAGGCGTTTTCATCAAAGCTAACAGACCAGTTTTTCCATCCCCTAAGGTGGCTGCCTGAAAACGGTTATTTACGGCGATATCATCTTGTATGCAACAGAAACAAAAGAGCACCTAAGGTGCACACGTCTCTGCCACAACCTGCTTGCCTCAGGGTTAGTGTGCATTTAGTGAGACCCTACATCAGCCTTGTCACCGAAGTGCAACTTTCTGAAATCCTCACTGTAACTACCATCACTCAAGGTGGCACAGCTCCCAGACAGCAACTACGGAAGGATGAATTAGCAGAGTGAATTCTTGCTTTCCTCCCTCCCTCCAAGCGTAGAAGGCATTAATGGCACAAGAGCATGTTGCATTCCCCCATCACCAGTGGCATTCATTTAATTAATTACCAGCATGATAAGAACTGAAAAATAAAAAAAAGTTGAGAGAGGGAGACTTCCAGGCAGCTTGAAGAATAGCATTCTTGTGTTACAGCATCAGAATTGATCATGCTTTCTTGAGTTTGTTAACCAAGAAGCTGAATTTGATTTTATTCTCACTAGATGTAGGTTCTAGGATGAGATTCCTATCAGCATTGCAACGTAGTTATGAAGAGTTCCTGGCTCCAATAAACCAAATAAGCTTAAAATGGGTTCTTCTGAGTCACTGCCCTTCTTGTATAGGTTCTACCTTCCTGCCAGTCATATAGCTGCGAACAGAGTGAGCTGTGATCGGCAAACACTCCACCCAGCACAGCAGTGAGTACCAGCAACACTGAGGCAGAGATGCATATGCACATGCTTAAAATACTCTTTGAAAAAAAAAAAAAAAAAATTTGGAGACATTTAAAGGGGGACACGAGCTTCTCTGGATGTTCCCTTTGTTTTAACTTTCAAGCTTTGCCAATCCCTCTCTTGTTGCACAGCGAGAAGGCTCCCAAACTCTTCCACCAACAAAACTCACTTCAACTTCTTAACACACATACTCTGAAGCATTACAGAAACAGGACCTGTACCAGCGGACTCATCAAGCCTCACAATGAAAGACTTCCTGTTAGGGAAAACTTTCTAGAGCAGGAGGAAGCAAAGGAGGAATTAAAAATAGAGGCAAAAATGCATGGTATGCACCCAAGGGTCTGCTCCTGTGGCAAATTCAAGTGATAATGGAATTTACACTGGACTAGGAATCGGCCGGCTATTGAAAAATAAATGCCAAGACCTTTAACACAAACAAATGTCTATGTGAAACTGTGGATATTTATTTTGAGAACGGCAGCCCTGACTCTGATCACATCATTTAATTCCATTTACATGGTGACTATCATGCTAAATAATCCAGTTTAAAAATACACAGAAGCAACTGAGTAGACCTACACTGGAGTAAGAGGTCAGTTCTCAAAAAACAAGGTAGGAACCAACAAGAGATTAAAACATACAGCATAATATTCCCATTGCCATATTTCATGTTCAGTCATTGTAACCTATTTTACACTAGCATTGTTGATTCTGCTTTACCTATCACACTTGTCCCTCCATTAAGAGTCCTGTAGACATTTGCAAATCATTTACAGTAGTTGTACCAATGCTATCAACAATCAATGCAATCAACAGTGCTTATAATATCAATGCTAATGTTCTCTTTGATTAGAGAATATGATGAATTCTGATTTTGTGATGCACTTCAATTGCCACAGAGTAAGTGAACCATCTTTAAACACACAGATTTTGCGCAATTGGCAGTTGCACCAACGTCTGCAGAAAGTTCCATGGAGAGACATACTGACATGCTCCAAATGTCACTAGAAGTCTATCTGCAGTTTATTAACTTATGCAACAGAACAGGGAATGGTAAAGCAGCCTTAGGTCATGACAAAACTAAGACATAAAGAGGGAGTGTTTGGAAGCCACATAACTTCAGTGGCGACAGATAATGCATGAGAAACTACTCCATCTTTGCCACTGGGAAGCACTTAATACTATCAGCATATTCTTCCAGATTAGGAATAACCTTTTCTTTTGACCATGTTATCCAACATATATGAAACCAAAAATCTTAAACCACACCTTTCCCCTTCAGGTTTCACACTTGCAGTATTCTACTAATTCCTGTAGCTCATAATGAAGACATTTATTTTAAAGAGGCTGTCAATAAATCAGTAGTTTAGTGTCCTCAGGAGAGGCAAATGGATGACAGAACATTAGTCCTCAAAGCCTCTGTCCAGTTCATGAAGATTCAGTTTACCATAGTCACAAAACCTAGAGCGGTGCCTTGCCTTGTTTTATCTCAAATTCTACTAGGTAGGACCACTTCCTAATAAGTACTATTTTAAATTTGAAATGCATAAATAAAATAACCTGGTCCAAATAATTTAGATTATTCACAAGAAATAAAAGAAAATCCGTCCCTTCTAAATGCGTGGATGTTACTACAGTCTTTGTGGGTTTATATATTGTGTCTCATTTTACCTGCTGTATTCTCCACATGTGCAGCTGCCACAGGCAGAAAAAGGCTGGCTGAGCACTGTTTTCTAAGAAATAATTTAGCACGCACAATTATTTCAAACAGGCAGCTTCTCAGTGGGCAAATACAGTAGTCAGACAGGCACTGTCACTGTGAGAAGCCTATGTGAAATTTCCAGGCTTCAACATATGTAATCATCTTAGCAGTGGAAAATCATAACCTAATCAAATCTCCTGGGCCAAGTGAGTCTTTTGTAGCTGTAGCAATGAATGCAGTTTTCTGTAAATGCTACAAAGCAAACAAAAATAAGAAACCGGCAAAGAAACTTACACAGGAAAACTTCCCATATGTGATATACACTTCAAATAACTCAATACATCCCATTAAAAATAAAACAAAAAGATTACTTCTTCTGAAGTTATTTGAAAAAAAGTGGATCTAACCTATGGCAGCATAAACTACGCATATGTGAAAAATATAAATGATGGCCATCAGATTATAGGGAATGTATCATGTTTTGGTCACCATATTTAGATACTTAGAATTCTGATAAGGAATAAGCACTCAACACATCACGTGCACCATGACTGAATGGCTAACTCAAGCACATGAATTCTTCCAGGCCCACACTTCTTGTAATTCAGTTAACAATGTGACCATATTAAAGCTGTAATTTCCCACACTCACTTTGCTTTTGTTTTCTCCTCTGTCTACATGCTTACTGGAAAGAAAAAACAATAAAAACACACAGATAACATACATTCTATCATAATTCTGTAAAATAATATTTTAATCTGAGGAGGATTAGTGTACTGAGAAAATCCATATGATGTAGATCGCACAGTTCATAAGTTTGCATGTGTCTGAAATTACTGCTTTGTAACTGCATAATGAGAAGAGAAAAAAAAAAATGCATTTATGTCCTAGGACACACAGACACCACATCCTTTCAACCCACTGCTCTTTTGTCTCACAGCTCTGTTAAACAGTCAGCTGCTGCCAGATGCTCTGGCTAGAAATGGTCACAGATGGTCAGTTGTCCAGTTAACAGACCAGAATGCTCTCCTCAAATCTCCCCTAAAATAGTATCTCAACTGTATGCAGCAGATGAGAATATCTGAGCATGGTCAAGAGGCCATTTGACCTAGTTAAGACTGCAGGTCAATTTTGATAATTTAGTGAAGATTAATTCTCCATACTAAGCAAACTATCTCGACACACTTCAAACACTAACTGTCAAATCCTATATTACCTTTGCTGATTACATTATAGATCACATCTTTTTATGAAAGAAATTCTCAGTTATATATGTAAACAGAAGCACCTTCTACCTAGGGATAATACCAACACATCTGTACTAACACACATTGCAAGAGCTACCGGAGGAAAGAGAGTCAGATGATTTATGGAAAGACTCCAGTGGGACTCAGAAAGCTCTGTGCCCTAATCTTTGTGCTCAGTCCCACAAATATTTACCAGTACTCTTTAAAAATATTAACAGGATAACAACATGCAAAAGGGTTACTTGCTACTACGGCGAGCAAGCAGTGCTTGTTGTGCAGTATAGCTGTGACAAAGGTTACAAATAACAGAGAAATAAGCTAGAAATACCAGAGAAAAATCTTTGGTATTTTGTATTAATCTTTCACTGTTTCTAGATCAGGCGTAAATACAGAAAAACTGAAAAAAATTAGTATTAAACTGTATATTAAAAAGACATGTCATTTACTAACAGTATTTACTAACGATAAGTTCCGTATTTTGTGATAAGTAGTTGGGTGTCCTTCTTCCAACTTACAGAAGATTTACAAAATCTGGTTATCTAAGTGTTGTGCAACACATATTTGAGAGAGGATTATTCCATCAGCAGCATAACCCAAGCTTGCAAAGCTTATTGCTGGGAAAATAGATGGCCAAACCTAATGTTGTTGCCTTACAGGTCTAATGATTTAAGCTCTCTAAGATGTCCTTTGACTTCGCTGTCTTCCAGAAGAGTTAAGAAATATTTTACGTACTCACCTAAACCACTGACAGTATACTCAAGATCACCGGCATCCAACAGAATTGGTCCGTTCTCCTGTTGGCCTTCTTCTTTGTAATACAGCTTGTACCCTTGAATAGTTGCAGTGTCCTCAGAGTCCTGCTGCCACTGTACTGTAATGGTTGTACAGTTCATCGGCTCCAAACGCAGCTCAGGAGACTTTGGTGCTGATTTTAGAGAAAAATATTCTTATATTCTAGAAACAACTAATTTTCACACAAAAATCTGGATGCCCATCGGTCCAAAGTTCACTCAAGACTTGGATTCTAGCTCATCTGTGTACTCACATAAGTATTTCTTTATTATGATGTCTGACTCCCCATAAGCTAATCTAACAACTTAATTTAGGATAAATCAGAATAGAAACATTTTTTTAAATTCTGCATCTTAATTAATTAATTAAATCTATAAGGTAGTTATTTTCAAAGAAAAAAGAAAACACTCTGAAGATAGTTATAGAATTACCTCCTGTTTTAAAGTGAGCCAGAACAAATGTGATCAACAATAACATCACAGTTCATCAAGTGCTAATAATCTGCTATAGCAGTCAAAAGTCAATGAAACCTGAAGTGGATGGATGTGGATTACAGCTAAGAAATAAAGTTACAAAATCAAACCTACATCTTTTTCAAGCCATTCATGCAAAGCTGAATGCTCTTCTGCAAGACATTATTAAATAATAATGTAATCTAAAGCTCTATTATAACAACTTAAATTAGACTTCAAATATCAAGTCAATTTGCATATTAAAAACATACGTGCATTTTGTTTGTAATACAGACGTACATGCATCAACTCAGATCTTTCAAGTACCTGTACACACTGCTAATGTGTAATGTCCCAATTTGCAGAAAGGTATTTTACACTGAACAGCAATCGGGTTTGGGGTTGTTGGATTTTTTTATTCAAATTATATGGAACAGAAGAAAATGGTGTTATCACCGGAAATGAGTCTACAAGCTAAAACATTTGAGCAGCTCACAAACATAAATTAGTTTCCTGCCACCATTTCAAGTATGTGAACATCAACATGTGGAAACAATCAAAGATTGACACCAAAATAATATATCAGCTTTTCCTTCTCCTGTCACATATAAGGCCTTTCATAAGACAGATTAGTTCCTTTTCAACTTTTGATCCTGAACTATGTATTAACTGCATTTACTAAAGGAATCAGAAGGTTTTGCAGATTATGCACAGAATCATGGTTAGAACACTATTTTCTAGATCACCAGAACAAGAAGATGTAATGGGAAAACCTATTTCACATCCTTGCATTATCTATCAGAAAAATCTGTAGCCTTCACATGAAGCCTGCAATTGACCCCATCTCTAGGCTGCTGGTAATGTTAAGAATTACCTTTCACGCTTGTAGCTTTGGGAGTCCGGTGGGAAGTCCACAAAGATGCCTCTCCCCAGCCAATCCTTGTTGCAGCAGTGATACGAACCAAGTAGACACTGTCAGGCCTCAGGCCTTCAAGGAGATACTCATCTGAAGTCCCTGGAAGCTCCAAGACTTGGATTTTGGTCTCCGTGCTGAGGCGGAAAGACAGACGGTACAGGACCACTTGACCTCTCCTGTATTTTGTGGGAATTGGCAGCCAAGAGATGAGAATATCCGTAGGACTCCTGCTTGTCAAACTAATTTCAGGAGCTCTCAAGGGAACTAAAAAGGAAAAGACAAAGCTTTTTTGCTCAGGGAACAGAGAGATGGAAAATTCTCGTCTGACACCTTAGCCTATGATGAGGTGCCAGTAATGTAAGAGTAAATAATCCAAGTTTTGTAGATGCTTGTTTAAGGATAACTTGACGCTGCTCATACTTCTCACCTTCTGTACACAGTATAGCCTTAGCAAGCTCCTTTCTGTAAGGCTTTCAACATTTTCTTCTCTTATTGTTGCCAGCAGCAATCAAAGGCAATCAGCGCTTTACTGTTCTGACAAACTGACCGTCAAGTTTAGATGCAGCAGCTTAAACTGAGAGTCTAGACAACAACCTGTACTGTTGAAGACTCAGTGCATGTTCTCTTCCGCCAACCATATAATGAGAGTAGTAACTCCTGGCAAAGAGACAGGCAGACAACTGGAACCAGCAGTGTTCCACACTGCCAAAGCTTAATCCTGTCAAAATTTATTTATCAGTTCTAATGAACTATACTAAACAGTTTGTTGTTGCCACGATGTTCAGATTAGTTAAAGAAGTCAGTCAGTAGGGTTTTTTTATGAAATTCTGATTCTACTAACAAGCATATAGACCAAAAAAAAAACCCAAACAAAAAAACACAATTTTTTTTTTTTTGTATAGCAAATGTTTATTCCAAATTTTCCTTCAAAATTTGCAAAAGAAGCAGTGGATATGCAGTTTGATTCACATTTCAGATGCCCAAGAGAGAGTCATAGAGACTAAATCCTAGGCTATCATCAAATTCTCAACACTGAGGGAGTTCTTAAAGATCTAGAATAGTTATTCACATGATTTAATGAAATGTCTTTCAACATAGAAAAAGACACCGTTTAGTGCAGAATGTTTCCCTGTCAGAATGTTATTTTATTCTTATTCCTTTCATTAGCTGGGTCAGGCTTACATTGCACATATCCAGAAGTCTCACTGACATCAATGGAAATTTGGGATCCTCAAGAGCTATTAGCACTGGATTGCACATTTTTATTCAGTGCAAATAAAAATGTTCACCTATATTTGTCTTACCATCTTCAAGGGTGTGCTGAGTCACATGATCTGACATCTGACTGGCTCCCAGAGGCATATAAGCTACAATATAGAAGGTGTAGTTGCTAGCTGGTTCCAAGTCATCAATAATGTAATGGGTTGTATCATTTCCAATGACCACTTGGTACTCTTCGTTATTTAAACCTGGCATAAACCAAGGGTTAGACAATAAAAAATTTCTGATAATCCCTAAACATCACAGTATCTTGGCTTTAAGATCTTACAAAGTTATTTTATGTTCTTCCCCAGCCTACCTCTATTTTTTCAATCCTACTAAGTAAAAGCTCTTTTATGCACAGGAGTAACTGTGTCTTGCTGTGGTGTAGATTATGGTGTTTCAGGATTTTCCTGAATAAGGGATGCTGAATGCAATTCTAAACCCTATTTAGAATTAGTCACAACAAACTGTGCCCAATGTACAGTAACACAACAGACAAGCTCTAATAGCCTTATCATTCATACCAAGCTTCTAAATCTATTTGTTTAGAGTCAGGGAGTTTTTTTTCAAAACCTATTTACAGAGCCTTTCTATAGCAGACTGCAAGGAATGCAAGGGCTTCACTCCATCAAAAACAAAACAAACACCCCCCCCCAGAAAGAAACAAACAGAAAGAATTTATTCAGCAAAAGGATCTCATTTTAGCCTTGCGAATTCTATTACATTTGATTGACACGGTTTTTTTCTTTAATTTGGAGAAAGGCCAATAAGAACAGACCAGAATAAGCTTCAAAAATGTTTGGCTCCTTAGTGAGTTGGTAAAAAAAAAAAAAAAACCCAACAAAAAAAAGAAAAAGAAAAATTCTCAGCAATTCACATTAAAATATGCATAGCAATGCATGCAGCAGCCCTTGTCTTTGTTGGGCTTTATTCCTATAGAGGAAGGCTATAAAGTGGAATAAGTGTGGTGAAAGCTGCTGTGTTAACGAACAATTCACACCAAGTGCATGTCAACTTAATCAAAACTCTGTAAGAGCCAGCTCCTCCTCTTCACAACTGAATTTATAAACAAAACGAAAGGCAAATTCCACCATTAAGTTTTCCCACATTTATGAATTAACTTGATAGCATTTTAATTAGACAAGATTACGAGCATCTCACAACAGACTAGTTAATGGCTTGTTAATTAGGAATTGCAAGGCACGATTTCTGACCTGCTAAACAAGATCCTTGAGCTCAAATTAAAAGGACTTGTTCTCTCATTGAATGGATTGCTAGGCCTCATGCAGAGGCCCTAATGAAACAGCCATAATAGAGAACAAGGCTTGCCTTCCACCACAATCAGTGTTCCCTTTGTGCCTTTTCTAAACCACTAACAAGGAATTAACACACTCCAACATGCACGCTCATCAGACCCTTATTCTTCTGACCACTATGACCCTGATTTGAATGTAAAATATTCTGCTTAAAGAAACAAAAAACAAAATCACAAAAAAACACCTGTTAGTTTCTTCAACTAACTTGATTAAAACACTAACTTTTTTTTTAAATAGGGAAGAGGACCTGAACCTGTTTTTACAGTGAAACATCAGAATACTCAAGTTGTGAAATTAAATGAGTGTCTTTTGTATTCAAAGCACCTACCACATTATGAAGTCCACAGAAAAAACTCTACAGAACCTCATATGATTAGTGTATTATCCAGTTTTCCTTTCTGTTTAAAGTTTATGGAATCATAAGCATCAATACAACTTAGGAGATTTAGCACGGACTGTTTTTCTTTTGCAATAAAATGTTCTTTACTCACACTGAAAAATGTGATCCCTAACTAAAACAAGAGAGCAATATATGAACATAAATGTACAAAGTAAAAAGTTACACATGAGAAGCTTTAAGCAAGTAAGATATGCTCTAGTTAAGTCAGATATATCTGAGATAATTTTTAATCTTCATTATGGTCTGAAACAGGGTGTGAGGGCAGACTGGGGAAAGACAGGCTGAAAGCAATACATTCATACAAACTATTTACATTAATACATAATATATTTACATATATATAATACATAAAATATTTACATTAATCCATTAACATTGCCAGGAAGGACAAGGAGAAGGCTGAGGTACTTAATGCCTTCTTTGCCTCAGTCTTTAATAGTCAGACTGGTCATCCTCGGGGTTTTCAGGCCCCTGAGCGAGGAGATGGAGATAGGATGCAGAATGAAGTCCCAGCTGTCGAAGAGGTGGCAGTCACCAACCTGCTCCTCCACCTGAATGCCCACAAGTCCATGGGGCCAGACGGGATCCACCCGAGGATACTGAGGGAGCTGGCAGAGGAGCTGGCCAAGCCACTCTCCATCATTTATCAGCAGTCCTGGTCAACCGGGGAGGTCCCAGATGACTGGAAGTTAGCAAATGTGATACCCCTCTACAAGAAGGGTCGGAAGGAGGATCCAGGGAACTACAGGCCTGTCAGCCTGACCTCGGTGCTGGGAAAAGTCATGGAGCAGATCATCTTGAGTGCCATTACACGGCACATGTGGGACAACCGGGGGATCATTACACGGCACATGTGGGACAACCGGGGGATCAGGCTCAGCCAGCATGGGTTTATGAAAGGGAGGTCCTGCTTCACTAACCTGGTCTCCTTCTATGACAAGGTGACCCGCTTAAAGGATGAGGGGAAGGCTGTGGATGTTGTCTACCTGGACTTTAGTAAGGCCTTTGACACTGTCTCCTACAGCATTCTCCTGGAGAAGCTGGCTGGTCACGGCTTGGGTAAGTGCACTCTGCGCTGGGTTAAAAACCGGCTGGACGGCCAAGCCCAGAGAGGGGTGGTGAATGGAGTCAAATCCAGTTGGCGGCCGGTCACAAGTGGTGTTCCCCAGGGCTCAGTACTGGGACCGGTCCTGTTCATATCTTCATTGATGATCTAGATGAGGGGATTGAGTGTACCCTCAGTAAGTTTGCAGATGACACCAAGTTCGGTGGAAGTGTTGATCTGCTGGAGGGTAGGAAGGCCCTACAGAGGGACCGGGACAGGCTGGATCGTTGGGCCAGGGCCAACTGTATGAGGTTCAACAAGGCTCAGTGCCAGGTCCTGCACTTGGGTCACAACAACCCCATGCAACGCTACAGGTTTAGGGAGGAGTGGCTGGAGAGCTGCCTGGCAGAAAAGGACCTGGGGGCGTTGGCTGACAGCCGCCTGAACATGAGCCAGCAGTGTGCTCAGGTGGCCAAGAGGGCCAACGGCATCCTGGCTTGTATCAGGAATAGTGTGGCCAGCAGGACCAGGGAGGTGACAGTGCCCCTGTACTTGGCACTGGTGAGGCCGCACCTCTAATACTGTGTTCAGTTTTGGGCCGCTCACTACAAGAAGGACATTGAGGTGCTGGAGTGTGTCCAGAGAAGGGCAACGAAGCTGGTGAAGGGTCTAGAGAACAAGTCTTATGAGGAGCGGCTGAGGGAGCTGGGGTTGTATAGTTTGGAGAAAAGGAGGCTGAGGGGAGACCTTATTGCTCTCTACAGCTACCTGAGAGGAGGTTGTAGCAAGGTGGGGGTCGGTCTCTTCTCCCAAGTAACAAGCGACAGGACGAGATGAAACGGCCTCAAGCTGTGCCAGGGGAAGTTTAGGTTGGATATTAGGAAAAACTTCTTCACTGAAAGGGCAGTCAGGCATTGGAAGAGGCTGCCCAGGGAAGTGGTTGAGTCTCCATCCCTGGAGGTATTTAAAAGAAGGGTAGACGTGGTGCTTGAGGACATGGTTTAGTGGTGGACTTGGTAGTGATAGGTTAATGTCTGGACTCGATGATCTTAAGGGTCTTTTCCAACCTTAACGATTCTATGATTCTATGATAATTATCCAGAATTCTTACAGAGTAAATAAGGTGTTGATAATGTCAACAGTCTATGTTAGCACCTCTATGGTATGGTGTGAATGTCATCAAAAGGTTTTCCTTAATATTTAATTTGCATTTCTTTAAATATAGTTGCTTCTAAATTTACATTAGAGAGATGGCTGATATGATACTTTCTCACAAAGGCATTTTCTAGGTTTTTAATAAAGCCTCTGATATGTGGGCAACATTGTCAGAAAGGTTTACAGACTATCACTTTGAAAGCAATTATTTTTACAGAAGTGCAGTCCACTAGCCTTTGAAGCTCAACATTTTTTCTACAAAATGAGACAAAAGTGGTTTTATGTACTGATGCAGATCCTCTGGTACTACCCAATCATGCTACCAAAGGAAAAATGCATGCAGATCACCTACATTTTTATTCCCACCACTGTAATTACTCCCCTTAACACAGCCCTACCCACTCTCCCTGTGTGGATTTCTTTACTAATGAGAAAGGATGCACAACAGCATTATATTAAATAAGTATCACAAGACAGTCTGGAAAGATGAAAAAAAAGGGGTATTTGAGAAAGCAAGTTCAAATAAATCAGAGTTTTTTGGTTGCTTGCTTGCTTTTGTTTCGAGTTTGTTTTGTTTTTCAAACCAAGACAAGCTATAATCTCATTTCACAAGATATAAACTTTGGATAAGCAAGCAAATGAAGCAGGGATTGCAAAACGATTTTGCAGAAAACACATTTCAGAGATACCTCCTTTCACTACTGTGCAAGAGCATTTCCTCCACAAATACACACTTCCCTAAGGACAGTTTTCCAGTTTTCTTTTCTTCAGAGAAACCAGTCTCTGCTCTCTACACTGGCACCGGATATATAATTACCCAGATAACTTATCTAGTGTGACTTTATTCATATTAACTTTAAGAGGGGGTTGTGAGCACAATATCTCAGTGACTGAAAGTTTAGGGGTTAATTTCCCGCACCTCTTGTCCTCATTATCTTTTAAAACTCTTTCCTTCCCTCCTTCAGACAAAATTCTCTTGTGTCCTGAAATATCCCACTTGCAAAAGCAAAGGCAGCTATTCCTGCATCAGTATTAGAGTAATTAAGCTGTCCTTCCTGTCTTCTGCTTAGCAGATGGCAGACCGGTATTCCACACAGAGCTGAGCATCTGCAGTCCTGCCCTTGAATAAACCACTTACTGAATAGAAATGGAAAAAGAAATCACTCCTAGAAAACAGAGCTGCATTGCAGCTTAGTTTAAGCCATGCACCTAACAAATTTTCAAGTCATTTTGCAATCACTTCGCCTGCTTATGAAAAATGCCTCTTTTCTATCACCTTAAAGATTACCTTAACTTAAAGCAATTAAATAATACTAAGGGGTTTTAAAATGTCTAGTTACTCATTTTTATTCTAAATATCCATTCCCTTTTATATAGGAATTTATACAGCATTTCAGAGACTAGTATAAACCATTCATGGCTATTTCAGCATATTTTAGAGTTTGAGTATACTTTTCTCATTATAGAAGACCAAGGGGTGAAAGGAGAACAGATTTTACCATTCAGCCAATATTCGTTCTAAGAGAAGATAGTTAAGCCAATAAAACATCGCTTATTCTACTCCAAAATATACGAAAGCCAGTAAAGTCGCTAGAATGTGGGGATCTAGACAAAAGTGCTGTCTCTGGTGAAAAGTTCAACTCTGTAAGCCTCCAGGATTCTGTTGTATGCTCTGTCCTTCCCTGCCAAGCATACACATGGAAGAGAGTAGGCAGAAGCTCCTACTGAGGACAGAGGGAAACCCAGATAGTACTATGGAGGCCCCAGGTTTTAAAGCCCATGCTTAACTTTAAGATCTGCTCACTAGAGTGATCAGACAAGGATGAGTTGGAAGAACACTCAGTCCCACAAATGAGATATGGCAAAAGCATTTTTCCCCAAGCATGCCTGTTGATTATGATATGCATTTATATGTTGGTATGCTCTGATGCAGCCCTGGTTATGAAGCATTCAAATTTGACAGTCTTTGCAAGGACATTTAAGTTCTTACCACATACAAGTAGTTAAATAGTATTTAAAGCAAATTGCTTACCTTCTGCTTTCATGTAATGCACAGAGTATGCAATCACTTTGTCTGAATTATACAATGGCCTCTCCCATGCTAGCAGGATCGCTGAGCTTGACATTGTTTCAGCATGGACATTGTAAGGTGCACTGGGTCTGTCTTCTGACATAACTACAGTAAGCCTGGCCCTGGAGAGAATAGATCCCTGGCTATTCTCAGCCATGCACTGATAAATGGCATCGTCTTCAGGAATGATCTGGTTAATCACCAATTTACTGAATCCAAAAGGAAGAAAAAGGAGGAAAAAAACTCACATCGTGAATAAACTTAGCTCTACATAATGCAACAACAGTTACATTTGCCTCTGCTTCATGAGTTTAGTATAATTGACTTATGGGCCACAAACTCTTCTATTAGAAATGGATGTGCAGCTGTGAAACTTAGCAACTTGAAGTGTTCCTCAAAACCTGACATGTTTATGTTTATGCCTGCAAAGCCAGGCACAGCGAAAACAAGCCTGTAAATCTGTTCCCCCCCTGTAAAAAGCACAACCTTAGGGTTGTCATTTCTTAACCAACTCTTTAATGTGAGCTGCTCACGACACAGAAGTAGTGAAATGGAGCCTGAAACAACTAGCAAGATTCTGTTCTCTGCTACATTACTGTAAATCTAGAGCAACTCTGTGGTGAAATCACTTTAGTTTCCCCCCCAGGCAGTGATCACAAAAACTTTGCTGAGGATTTTAGGTATTGACTAATGTGCATTCCTTCTGCCAAGGAAATGCCCTTAACTACATTTAATGTTCAATTTCATGTTTACTTGAGTTATATCTTGCTTGGCTATGTTTAGTTACTGGAATTTCATCCTTTGGTAAAGGATCACTACATCACTAGTACAGCTCTCATACAGCAATTGTAATCTTACCTGTTGTACATTTTTATTCTACCATTGGAGTGTATTCTCCTTCCATTTTTTAACCATGAAATTTTGGGGACAGGATTTCCTTCTGCCTGACAAGCAAAACGAGCAGTACCAGCTCTAGGCCTTGTTAAACTTTCCGGCCATTCCACAAATGAAGGTGGAGCTACAGATAAGTAACAAGGGGGGGAAAAAAAAAAATAAATAAATCAAGCCCCCACAAATGCAAGGGCAGTCAGAATAATAATGAATTTTCCACACACAAACCTCTCTCCTCAGGCCACTCAAATACACATATACCCATGCAGAAAGCACATTCCATGTGAACAAAGCACGTTTGTTTAAAGATACATACTATCTGCACAGATAGCAACATTTCTACACAATTTTGTTCATGCATTTATGAATACAAACAAATCAAACTCCAGCCTATGACATACTGCTCACGAAGCATACATATTTCTACTTTGTTATGAGATTCTTTTCTGTGTTGAAAGACTGTCTTTCCAGAGCAAACATTGCACCTGGGTATCTCCAAGTGCAAATGAACTGCTAGTTTATAACTCAGATGTTGAGTATCTGACACTTCTCACTAAGTCAACAGACAGAAGAAGGCAGCCACAGTTCTGTGATCTGTTTCATCCCTGCAGTCTCACTACAGCCCTTGGCACACTATGCCTGAGATAAAAATTCAGCCCAGTACATAGCACAGCTCAAGACAGACACGAGTTGTTAAAACACACTGTGGAAGTCAAAGCAGGCTCACCCAGCACAGTGAGAGTTGCCATTGCTACTGTGAAGTTTCGTGTGCCCGGAATAGTGGCTCGACAGACATACACGCCTGCATGCTGCACCTTTACATCAGAGATCATGAGGTTCCCATTTCCAAGGACACGGGTATTGAAGACGTCAATGGACTTATGGTCTATTTGAGAGAGTGGGAGAAGAGTGGTTACAAGGCTGTTCAAGGTATCTAAATAATTTATCTAAATAGGGTTGCCTAGGCAGTAATGGCATAGACTAGTGTTTAAAAGTCAAAAGATGCAAAGGAAAAATCACAGATGAGCTTTCAGAGGTTTCCATTTTGCATTTGCTTTGCTCTTCACTCTAGTTATCTGACCATTCAGGTGGTTGGGTCTCACCACTTGCTAAGTGGTTTATATCTGAAATTCACCATCACAGCTAAAAAACTAATGCCATTTTCCCAGTTAGTCTCCCCAGTTGCCTTGCACTATGGTTCAGTTAATCATTACCGGTATCCACATCATCTTTACAAACAGCGATCACCTGTCTCCTCCTAAATTATGCTGGGGATAAGATGAGTATATTTGCTTATCATATATTTTATTTTATTTTCACAGCAAATGCTCTATGACTGTTAAGTAACTTTTTTCTTACTTGTTTGTCTATAAAAGCCACTGAATCAACCAGGAAATACATGTTTATTTCTCCCACTTTTAGAAATAAAAATGCAGGAAAACTTTTCATGCTTCTACAGGTACAGTCCTGACTTTCACATTTAGGCACATGTTAGAATAAAAAGAGAGGTAGTTTTCACGGAAAAACGTGACACACTGATGAATGTTATTATTCTCATTGCACTCCCTCTCTTCACCCCTTCTAGGTGGACTATTCTGAGTTTGACTATACCTATCCATAGGGCTATGGCCCATTAACGCAAGGTCCAAATCACATTCACATACTGCTTCTAAGAAGGGGAGAAACATTTACAGGATTGTTTCATAGGATGCAACCACTCCAGCCTGCACTAACTCACCATTGATTCTACTCCAAGTCACAGATCCCTGGAGGTCACCACCCTACCGGCACTTTGCCCACACTGTGCCGGGGGCAGTGTAGGATTGACAGCAGAAGTGGGGAGTCCAAAGCCTCAGAAAACCTCAGGTCTTCTTAACAGCAGTATGGAAGAATGCAACTAGAAGTGTTTCACTTATCCTACCCTAACCTACTAATCGTTACCTACTACATGAAGCCTCAGAACAGTAACCTAATTGCTGAAATCCTTTCTTTCCAGTTTCACTTCCTCTCCAAGGGCTGAAGGTTGTATGCTGTAATTTTAAGACCTACCTAACCGGCTCCATGAGATGATTGGCTTTGGATTCCCTGTGGCTACACACTCCAGTATGACAGTTTGATGAAGAGATGCCGTAATGTTTTGAGGACCAGCTATTATAGATGGCTTGTGAAAAGGCTTCAAGTCTGAGGCTTTGGAGGGAAAAAAAAATTAAAAAAAAAAATCAAAGAAAGTGAGAACAATTAAACAAAAACTCAATTAAATATGAAATAAAACATTACATTTTTTAAGGATGCTTAAAATTAAATTTACACCAAAGCCTTATTTCAGTAATTGTGAAAACTTACACTGAACAATATTTTAGCCACAAGATACAAGTGAGAAAAATTATTATTTGGGCGAGTGGTTCAGAGGACGGTTATAGCACTTCAACACATATAAGTGTTTTTGCTATGATGTAGAAAAGAACATAATGCCATTGAAAAAAAATCTCACATGGTGAGTACCTGGAATAACACTCAGCACTGCCTCAATGCTTTTACGTCTATTGGCTATTGTTGTGGCAACACATCGATAATTCCCAGCATCCTTCTGTTCAACACCATAGATCTGAAGAACTCCTGTAGGTAGAGCAGTTATCCTGTCACAGAAACAACAAAAAAAAAAGTAGATAAATGTTCAGCCAGTGAACACCATCATGGAATTAACTACTTGATTTACAAACAGCCACTGCTACACTGACCTGGGAACAGCAGGCTGGATACTCAAAAACATTCTCTATACATGACTCACCTCCCCGCATTTCTGAACAACAGGCAAGATTCCCCCCCCCCAGCACCACAATGAGAGCAGAGGAATTTACTTTCAACAAGCAGATCCTTCTCACACTCAGAAGCAACCATTCTAACCTTCTTTAGCCAGCTACTACATTCCTGCTCTTCAGGTTGGCTGATTTTTGGCAGCAATTTCTAATATACTGGCATAACTGGTATGCAGTTCCCAGAAACCCACCTATGCTTTCAATTTTTACGTTTCTCTTTTTACCTTCCTTTGAGTGCTATGTATCTTAGACGTGTTCAACAAAAGTTACATGTCAAGAAGGATGGGAGTAGGTTCAACGAATACAATCTGGACAGGGAAAGAATCTAGCAGGGACCAGGCTGTACGCTACAAGTTAATCAATTCAAGAGAAGTCCCCCCGCACAGAATTTCCCTAGCATGAACTGTTTTAACTCAATTTTCTGTACATATAATTCTTTATTGGCCCTCTAAAGAAAAACGGGTTCAGCATCAATTCTTCTGTGAAAGCAATCCTGCTAGTTCAAACCACTCCCACAGCCAAAGTCCATCTATTCTGCATCCCACAGCAATTCCCAGTCCTGAGGATGACTTGCATACAAAACTCTCCAATGACAACATAACTATTACTACCTATTTTAATAGTTGACATACTATATACATGGAACCTTTTTTATGTAATGGCATTGCAAGTATTCAGATTTTCTTCTTGTAGCAGGCTCAAAATTATCACAGAAAATAAATTACATTCTAAAATGTGTAACTCTACATACCTGTCCACCACTAAAGGTAAAGTTGTTCGATTCACTTCCCATGTCACAGTGGCAGGAGGGTTTGCTGTTATTTTACAGGCAAATCGAGCTACTCCACCTTCTTGGACCTCAGTCGAAAGTGGCTGGACTTCAAATGCAGAAATGGCTAAAAATAAGAGAACATGGAATTTAAAGGACTAAAGTGAGGAAAAGTTTCTGGCTAAACCAAACTCCAGATCACAGATCAACTTGCAAAAATACCCAGAAATACTTCAAATATTCCTCTTTTCTATATGCAAAGAAATATAGGTCTAATTACCTTGTCAACTTTGCTCTATAGCATGGTTTCACTGGTTGAAGGTTTACTTACAATAACTGCTTTAACCTAATTTGGTAAAAAAAAGTTTCAATGAAAATGAAAATGACACTCTCAAATAGAATTAAGCAAATTGACTGGCATGCATCTGGAAAGCATATCAATTATTAAACTACTGAAGTTCATATGAATTCAACTAGTTTGGGACTGATCCCACTATACCTCAAAACTAAAATATGACTGCAATAGAAAATTTCTAAAACAACATTCAGTTCCTGACAGACATATTTTAGTCCCTTAATAATGCTCACTTTAGTAAAGGCATTTGGAGAGTTGTGCAAGTTCATGTTTGATAAGAAAAAGAAATCAAACCCATAAAAGATCTCAAAATAAGTTTAATCATGTAACAACACTTTCATCCCAACACTCCGATCGGTTGTCTTATTCACAGGGTATCAATATAATTTCAAGCATTTACAACTTAAGGAGTTCACAAAAATTGAGCCAATTGAAGTGGCAGATCAATAAATACCTTCCAGCTAACAGACACCTAAGAAATTGATCAGTAGTTGGATTTCTTTGCTCAGACGATAAAAGCCAAAGGGAAAGGAATACAAAACCTTCTAATTAATTGCTCTATTTACTGCTATTTACAACATAATTTACAAAAAGAACAACCCTTTAGCGGCAACTCCTTTTGGATAACTCACAACACAAATAGTTCCACACACATTTTCACCCCCTGCAACTGCACAGGGAACAATCTCTGCATAAACTCAATGGTACTGATTTGTTTTTTTAAAAAAGCAGATTTGAAATAAATTTCGACTCCTGTAAAAATTACACAGAAACATGATTTCAATAGATAAACCAACATTACTGAGTTACCCATCTCTTAACATTCAAGTTCTGTGTTGAAAGAATTCTTCTATTTTACTTGTTTATTAATTGAAATGTTCTTTCATCCTAGTTACTCTAATGTGTTCTCAATAATACCCTTCTGCGTAGAAGACACATACAGTACTGACACACACCAAGCATTCTAACAAATGCTCCCCACCCCTTGTCATTTTAATACTACTGCATAGCATCAATAGGTTAATATTGGAGTGTGAAGGAAATGTGACATGACCCAGTTGCTTTCCTCTCCATGCACAAATTAACTCCTAACACGGGCCTAACTACTTAACTTAAAGATTTCTATTAGTAGTATACGTATTTCACTTCCCAGATCAGAATAAATCCTTTTTTTGCACTGCATTCCTGTAGTTGCATCAGCACTGCAGGAATAAGCATTTCTTATCATAAAAGCAGAGTTTAAGTATTGCAGCTTTGTGAACAGACCTCCCAAAGATTGCAATTAACTTAACAAGACAACCAAACCACCTTGTACAGCAAAATCACCTGAAAGCAGTTTAGGCCACGTGATGCAAACACCGTGGCTGTTGGAAACTAGGTCTGGTACTTCAAATGTAATTCAGACTCCCAGGACACAAGCAGAGATGCTCCTGGTATCCATTTTTACGACCAGTCCCATGCTTTTGGCAGCGGGTCCCCACAGCCCCAGCACACTCTGCAGTCTGTTCCCTACCCACCTTCACGGCAGACAGCACCAGCCTCTCTCACCAGCAGAATTCAACCCAGTTCCCTATGTTCCACTTTTTGTTTGTTCTTTCACTTTTGAGCAGTATCAGGTTCAAGAACAAACAAACAAACAAACCCCACAACTCCTATAAAGATGTTACAATATAAGTCTTAATTTGAAGCCTGTTGGGGGGAGAAACAAAACCAGTTCTCTCCTTAAACAGGTTTTGTTTTGATTGCTAAGGAATCATCAGAAGAAAAAAAGAGACTTAGTAGATCTTTGTCTACCTACAGAAGTTCAGCTTCACAGAACAGAAAGACTCAGTGCAAGTCAAATAACCTGCATACACACCAGGTTGTTCCCATAACTCTAAACTTTATGGATTTGCTTTCTGCTCAATTTGATGCAGTCTGACTCTCCTGTAGTTTTCCACCACAGAAGGGAGAGGGGAAGAAAAGGGAGAAAAAAAAGGGAGAAAAAAAAGGGAGAAAAAAAAGGGAGAAAAAAAAGGGAGAAAAAAAAGGGAGAAAAAAAAGGGAGAAAAAAAAGGGAGAAAAAAAAGGGAGAAAAAAAAGGGAGAAAAAAAAGGGAGAAAAAAAAGGGAGAAAAAAAAGGGAGAAAAAAAAGGGAGAAAAAAAAGGCACATCCAGGTTTGTCTCACTTCCTCCCTCCCCTCCCTCTCTGTTCTAATTCCTCCCTACACAGAAAATGTGTTTTCACCTGGAGTCAGTGTATTTCCCTAGTGCTGTTCTTAATAGATTTTCTAACAGAAAGCATAGTGCTTTGCATTCTTCATTTGTTTACTGAAAGTATGATGTGGCAAACTAGGCAAGTCTGCTTAGCTTTCAAAATAAAATCTCTAGGAATGTAATAAAGGCATAGATATTAAGAACAACACAAATCAATGTAACCTGAGTTTCAGAGCCATCATGTAGCACAGCTGCACCACACAGCCAGTGGTATAAGAAAGGACCATTTTAACAAGGCAGAAAGGTAATTATACAGTCTTATTGAAGCAAAGCTCTTGCACACCTTTAAAAGTTTCGTCTCCATAGGAACTGCAAAATCACACCCAGAATTTTCTTATATTGGTACAATTATTTAAAGGGACAGAGTGAGACAACAGAAACATAATATTTGGTTTTCATTTATGCATATAAAAAGAGTGATTTATTTCCATGCATCCGTTACATTACAGCTGAAGATTAAAGACAGAAGCAAGACTCTCAAGAACTACAAAAGAAACTGAGGAAAATTAGTATTTCACAGAACACAAAATGTCATCATAATAGCAAGCAAGAACAGATTCAGCTGTACTACTTAGAAAATCCAATGCAAGTTCTTAATTGAAGCCAATATTTAAAGAACATTTTTCCACCTGAGCAAAAACAATGCATTTCCTCAGAAAATTAATCTTTAAAGACAGCAAAAGTCAGAACTACGGAGAACTGCACAAAATCTTCAGAAAAGCTCCTTAATGTCACTAAACGTGGTTTTAGAAACAAAAAATCCCCACATCTCTTATCTAAACTTATATGTTGTTTATCAGTTTAGCTCAACACTTGCTCCTTCTAGATCTTGTTTCTTTACGCAAATCTCTGGTTTATTCTTAATTCTGACTTCATTTGTTCCAGTAAAATCTGTTTTCACAAGTCTATTGCTGTCTCGTGAAACCTGACCTCTTTGTAACAGGCTTGTTTTCATGGCAAGTGCTGATACCAACTCAGAACCCCAAGAAAAAGTCATTAAAGCAGTGCTGTTAAGAGGCCAGAGCTCTATAAAATGCATAAGAAACAAAGTCTCAAGAGACATACGTTGTTCCCGAAAACAACCCTGCAAAATGCAATAAATGTAAGTGCCTTTTTATTTGAGTTTTCCCCCCTCTTCTCCAGTCTATTTAATCATTTTGTTCCCAGATTTATAGCCAAAAGAAAACAATTAATGTTACTCCAAGAACCTGATGCTCTCACCCTTTTTAACCTGCCAGATAATAAACGCTGCTTACAGAAGAAGAAAACAATAGCTAGAAACTGTATTTACTTTTATACATTCCTGCAATTTCTGTGATGGGAACGTGTGTTTGTGTAGTTACTTTTGAGTATGAATACCTCTGATGGGATAAAACACACAGTTCTGTCCAGTATTCCCTCATTTACCATGGAGGCAAATATCCACAGGCTCAAAACCCAACCGATTACTTGCTGTCACACACTGATTAAACATTAGAGAAACACCGCTGGTGTCTCCTGCACCATACACAGATTGAATACTGTCCTGCATACATGGAAAAAAAATTTTGTGTACCTAAACAGATTTACATAGATTTAACTATTAAGGTACAAAAAAGTAAAACTTAAGAAGCTCATCCATCACATCTTTTGTTTGTTTGTTTGTTTAGTGAAGCAGTCCTTCACCCACTTCAATTATATTAAAAAAAAAAAAGAGATAAATAAACAAACAAAAAAGAAACACAACACACCCACTTCATTCACTCCTGCAATGAAGTCCTCAAGCTCGTTCAAGCACAAGTCCAGGTGACTTGTTCCCTTACATGCTGCACTTTCTACTCACACGCTTTGTGTCATTAAGTGATTTTCTGAAGGAGCTTTCTTAAGAGGCAAAAGAAATTCCAACAACCTAAATGTTTATTATTGTTAAAGCTTGCTGGTTTCATCACAGCTGATGCTAGTCCAAGACTGGACTGCAACTGTATAATAAAGAAACTGAAAGAATGGAAGATAAAATCCCTGAGCTGAAACTACTCCCTGAACTGAAACAGTAGCACAGAACTGGGTTTCATGTAACCAGAAAGCAGCAAACATTGAGAAACTCTCCAGCACATGATACCGACCACTTAAGTGTTTCTCAAGAGATAATGGCCACTCAGACAGATGAACTGCTCAGGTGGAAAGAACAAAAGTGCGTAATGCCATTTATAGAACTTATGTGTTAATGCTATTGAGAATTACATAATAGCCCTAACCCTTCAGATGAAACCAAGAATCTTTTCCTTTTTTTTTAATTCTCAGGCAAAGAGGTTTCACTTGAGAAAAATAAAACTTGCATGTTGAAGAAAAGCTATGGCTTTTTCCAAAGAAATGGATTTCAGAACAGCACATGATAAATTTAATATCAAATGTTCTGTTTTTGATCTAGTTTTCATGATGGTCTCTCTGAAAGTGTGTTTAAAAATGCAACAAATACACATGTGCATTAGACTTTAGTACCGAAGCCAACTTGCACATATTTTCCTCGAATTTAGCGTGATTTCTCAGTCCTTGCAGAAGTGAGGCTTAAAACAGATTATGCCATGCCTTTTGGTACATGAACACATATTTCCAAATGATTTGCTACTCAAATGGCACACTCTGGTCTGGATCTGGATGGGAAATAACCTTTACATGAGTACTGACAGATCCAGACACATGGCAAGACTACAGACAGATAGTTGTTCTCCCCATTTCTGATGAAGCGGCTGGAGCACACAGAGCTGGAGCTGTCGTCAAGTGATCTAATGGGTGGATCTTTGCTGAGTTTCCCAGGAGATGCTAGTAAAAATTAAATAAAGTATTTGGGAGCTCAAGTTCAGCTTAGTACATACAGTTCAGAGGTGAATGTCACACAAATGGAGCAATATGGGTGAAGTTTTTCATAACTAAGTGAAAAGGGGTTATTGTGAAAGGATGTTCTGTATGTGCTACCACAAGCACAGTGATTTCTTACATTCACTCTTAAAATTCTAACCATGTTGTTTGACCTAGAATTATTATTTTGAAAATGCAAGGCATAAAAAGGAGAGATCTCAGGAGAAAACAGAACCTGACCTGTAAGGAAAGAATAAAAGAGCTGGGACCTGATTACCCCTGGGAAAGGAAACTGAAGAGAGAAGTGACAGTCTTATAAATATACAAAGCAGATATTATAGAGGACAGGGAGCGATGACTCTCAGTAACCAGTAAGAACAGAAAAAGCACGAAGAGGCTTCAGCTCTAGCAGGGCAAGTTCAGGTGAGGTTGCTGAAGGGAAATGTATTAGCAAGGAGCAGGCAAGTAAAGGAGGCGATACAACTGGTACCAAAAGGGGTGCCTGGGCTGTTACCTATCTGCCTGAGGGCTGGGACACTGCTCCTACCACTTTCCTCACACCAAATGCTACAGTAAAGATCCTTTAATGAAGAAAACAATTTTGTCCTTCAGAAACATCCACAATCTATTAGTGTTTTTTTTTTTTTTCCCAGGCAAAATGACAATTCAGAGTAGGTTTGTATGAAGAGGCTCTTCAGTTTCCAGCCCTCTGCCTCCACCCCCCTTCTCTTTCATTCTTCTTTGCTTTTCACAGGTTTATCAGTGTAGTGTATTTTACATCCATAGGCCCTAAAATCTGTGGAGATAAGATAACGAAGCTGGTACATAAACAAAAGGATATCTAAGAAAGAGTCAGTGCCAGAAGCACCCCTTGGTAGAACACAACAATCCCCTAAGGCATCGCAGACAGCTGAGATGTGCCACCGCTTAACCTCACCTGGAACCACTGTTGCTGGACAGCGGTTTGTGCCCTTGCTATTCAACAGCTGATGCAGCTGAATAGCTTTATCAATATCCTTACACATCTCCATTCTTCTCAAGCCAAGTGAGTCAATAAACTTCTTTCAGAGAAAAAAGTGACAAGATGACCAACAGGTACCAGAGGTAACCTCTGATGCCTCAACAGCTGTTCAACTGCATTGCAAAGAGAAGGACAGCCCTACTGATTTTTAAAAAACAAAATATCAGCCTACTTATTTAAGATGATATATTCAGAATTTGAAAACAAGTTGAATTGGAGAGAAGTTTTGCAGCAACACAAACCTAAACTTTCAGTCCAAAAAAACCCTGACTGTCTTTAATCAGTATAGGCTGCAGTCTAGAAATGAGTGCTGCTTTTTGAGAAAGATATCCGTGCAAAGAGAACAAGCACAAAGCGCATGGGGAAATCCAAATCTTTCAAAGTAAAATATTATTGGATTTTTTTAAATTATGAAGTAGGTTATAAACTGCTGTGTTTCAATTTAAAATTAATAGTTTTAATTAAAAAAAAAAAATCCTAAAGCCAACTTTGGCATACAACATACAATGATCATAGTTCCACACTAAAGTATGGAACCTTAAACACACAAGGAAAACCTCTCCAGATAACTGTAAAGTCTCATAAAATAGGATTTCTAGGATGCAGGTAGATGACAGCTCCTGAGGCATTTAAAATGCTATATTTTTACTAAGCTGCTAACAAAGCAGCTTATACGTCAATTCATACAGAAGCACGTAGTCTGTAAACGTCACCTACAAGGATGTGTATTTTGCTCAAGGGATGGGAACATGCTGCTCCTAGTTCACTAAGAAATGTGGCTGCAGGTCTGATTTAAATTATAACTTACATTCTAGATAGGAGACAAACATCTCCTTTGCATTATTATTTAATGGCAATATAATAACCTTCCAATGAAGTCGCCAAAGTACCAAGAATCGCCCAACTGATTCTGAACATCTTCAGTGACCACTAAATATGAATATAAAATAGTGGATATGCTCATATAAAGTATGAACATCAGAGAACGCTAAATTCTAGCAGGGACTGTTTTAAGGCTCTTGATCTAACCTGTCCTTACAATTCACTGCGTCATGATGCACTCAAAAAAATTTCAGTAACCGCTAGGCTGCTAGACCAAGACCGAACACATGGACCGGTATAATTTCCTTGTAGTCTCCTGTCTGAATCTCTTTATTGTCTTTTTTTTCCTACTTAAGTTGTGAATTTCTTGGCACAGGGACTACATTTTTTTCTGCATTTGCTCAATTACAAGCAAATGCTGTCTTCTGCATGTATGAGGCCGTATCTCAGTTTACAACAATCTTAAATCCATTAACAAGGAAGCTGGATTTTTTTCGGTTTCTCTTTTTTTTTTTTTTGCAACTATCCTTTCTGTTTCTGTTCATTAATGCATGTATTAATCAGCAAGACTACCATACTGAACGTAGGTGCTACAGTTGATGACAGGGATTACAATGCTCAGCTTTTCCTTATAGATTTCTATTGACCTTTTTGGTCCAAATTACATCTGTTTTCAGCAAAACACCATGGACAATTCAGGTAACTCCACATCACTGGCACTGTCTGCTCTGCAAAAACTCAGAACCTGCAGTGGTGTGGGTCAGTGAGGACATAAGTAGGACCAAGAATGTAAGATAAAATTTGCAAAGTGTCAGCCTGACTTCACCCAATGAATAAACTTCCTCTATTTAAAGAAAGTAAAATCTAAAAAAATAGAAAAGGAGAAAGGGGAGAATAAACTGAAAAAAGTATTATAACTATCTTGAAGTCCCTGTTGGGATTACTGTAGTTAATTGGACCACTTACACAGAAAAAGTACTTACTTTCCAAATAAGTACAAGTAGATCCGAAATTGTAAGTCATTCTGGAAAGTAACCAGACAACAATTTACTGTTGTCACAGTGGAGGCATTGCTACAGCTGCAGCAGCAGAGAAGAGATCAAGAGAAAATTGAATTTTACTGGTATACTGTGATCAGATGAAGACAGCAGCACCATGCTAAAGAATATGTCTTCATATAATTATGAGCTAAACATCTGAGGAACAAACCATCTGACATCCTCTTCATTGAGCTGGATAAAATCCAACATAATTGGAAGAAAACCGAAGACAAAATAGTAAAACAACTAAACACACAGACAACGGAGGAGACTACTTGTTGGATTTTGCTTCTTGCAAAGTATTCTCCTTTAACTGGTCCTTCTCTAACTCCAAGGATCAGACTCGATGTTATCTTACCTTGCTTTTCTTTGAAACGCAACAGTATATGTTAACTTGGGACCAAAACATTAGTCCTCTAGACTTCTTGACCACTCTAGGCATCAGAAAGATTTTTTTTCTGAACTATGGACCTCTGGTAGTTTAGCTCATAAATGCAAGCATCTGCAAAGACTTTCTCTTCCTCCAGTCTCACTCATTGTCTGCACAGATATTTTCCTCCTCTTAATGGCTATTATTTAAGGCAAACAACTGAGTTTGAGACAGAACTGAGTTCCGTCTGTAAGAGGAACTGATATCATCCAGAACACATTTGGCCCTTTCAGGCACAAAGGAAAAGTGTGAGTTCATTCTGACTGTTATAAAAGAGTAAAGAGGAAGAGATCGTAATTCAAACATACTGGTAATGGCATTCCTGTAAATTACCAGAGATTTAACTTTTCTGATAAATTGGAAGTGTGGCTTTTTCCCTAAAGCCACCTGTTATTTTTAATTTCTGCCAGAGTGGTTGGGATAAGCTTAACTAAAATACACTTTTTCTATACCCTTGCATTTTAAAGAAATATTCTGAAATTGCATAGTTTTTTACTACTATTGCTTAAAACTTTAGTTTAATATACTTATTTTTAATTCATACCCAAAGATGTATACAGTGCCAAACACATGATACTTAAAATCAGTTGGAACAAAATGAGTCTTTTTTTTTTTTTCCAGAAGCCTCCCAAAATAAATAAATAAATAAATAAATAAATAATATAAAAAACATATAGGCTGCTGACATCACTGCCAAGGTCTTAAGAACTCATTATGAAAATTCTGGATAACACTATATCAGGTGCTTAACTTTTTACACTAGAATTTTGATTTTTTTTTTCTCTCTCTATTAATCCCTGGCAGCAACTGCTAGCTATCACACATTGCCATATTAATGAGCTGAGATAGCCTAACAAAAACAACTGATAGCAATAAAACAACCAACCAATTGTCCTCTCCTTCTCCCCAGCATCTAAAACCAGGGAGGGGACTGTAGTGTCCATAAGCTCATACTATGCCTCCCCCCAAATTCATTAATTCATAAATTAGGGCTCTCAGGATGGTTGTTCTTCTCACTTGCATGCTTAGAAACACCTGTAGTATGAAAGGGAGGAGAATAACGACCAATTCTGTTCCAACTACCCACACACACTGCACAAGCTGCATACCTCCGCATACTAGCGGGAGAGAAGAGCAGAATATTGCACATTATCCTTATCTAACATGCAAGGAAGTCTTGTTTACAGGTTGAATCTCCAACACCAGTATCCACAGATTTTAATGTCCTGGAACTAACCTGAGCCCAACCAGGTTGGGATCTATAACTCAACTGCCTTTCTTAACATTTCAAACAAGCTTTTCCAAACACTTTCACTTCCAAAGATAACATACATTGTAAAGGATTATTGAACCAGTTCATCACAATTTTAAAATCCATACAGGTATATATAAAAATATATAGTATAACTGGGACAGTTAGAGAAACCACAGTCTTTAAGCCATCCCACTTCACCTCACTGATACCTTGGGAATAGCTTTGCTAGAATGGCACCTTGTACCCTCTGATCCCAAATTAAACTAAATCCTTTTATGCGCAACAAGAAGATTGCTGCTATTAATCCCTGGATTTTAATGAGGTACTAACACTAAACTGTTAGACATGACTTTAAAAATCAGCATTCGCTTCAATTGTCTGAAAATGTGGTCATCCCTGTTAAAGAGTATTCATTTTACCTTTCTGTTTTGTTTTCCAGCTTCATACTTTAGCTTTAATTTCTGCCTCTCCTTTGTTCTATCAAGCTCGTTACCAAGAACTCACTCTTAGAAAGAGCACAGGATACAGACTTAAGATTACATGACAGAAACATGGTAGTGTGCCATTAGTGAGTATGACATTTAATTTCCCAACAGGAAAAATAAAATAATTTTCCTGGAAAACCTAGAGGCTGAACACCAAAATGACAAAAAAAAAAAAAAAAAAAAAAAAGGACCCAATTCAGATATTACATAACAAAATAAGTGTTTTAAGGAAGAAAGAAAAACAAAACACAAGAGAGAAATTGAATTGAGCAAACAGTAGTGTTATATAAATAAAAGGACTCCTCAAACCACCGTATCCTGTCAGTTTAAAAGCCCTTATAGCCAGGTGTACAGTTTTTACTACAAGCATTGCTACAAAGCAAGGCTTGGTTGGCACCTAAGTTTGTGTTTCTACATACAGAAATATTTCAGTACTTTTCAGATTCTTTGTTAATACCTTTCTCCAGAAAGGTCTGCACGTGCAGGTCAATAGCTAGCAGAGAGTCTTTTCACAAGACAAAAAGCCCATGTATTTACAGAAGAACTACTGTGCTGGCAGTATGAAAATTCTACAGAAAAATCTAACTGTGCATTTAGCCCTAAATCTATGCTGGCAATACCTCAGAAAAATCAGGAGGTTTTCCTCACAAATACCTTTGAAAAATGCCTCTATAATCACTGCAAGTTGCAGGGAAACTTCCTTAAAAGAAATGTTTATACCTTGGCTTACTGAAATTAAATCTGAGGAAGAAAAAACTTCCCTTTAGTCACTAATCAAAATGTTTAAGTTTAAATTCATCAAAACTTTTTCCATTAAAAATACTAGTTCAAGACAAAAATGTAATTCTGGATATGGTAAGAAGTCACGTTTCCTTTAGTCTACACTGAAATGAAAAGTAGTCACAGAAGTGCAAATAATGCTGCATTTTTTTAATAAACTCTCTCTACATTGTTCAGGAACATACAGAACAAAAACCCCACAGCCTGCTGTGTATACTGGAAATATCAGCAAGCAGGATAACATTTAGCCTATCACCATGCTATTTGTGAAACAGATTACACTGTGTATATTTTTACAGATATTTCTTGAATTAAGTATATTTCCAGGGTAAACCTAATACACTGGTTTTCTCTTTCTAAAATGAAAACAAAAAGATAAAGAAATGTTCCTCCATGACTTTACCGATATTAAGAAATTCTTTGATTGTGATAGTATGAACACCATAGCAGCAGTTTTGAAGACAATAGTTCAGAATTGTATTGAAAAAAGGAATCCAGGCTCAGGCAATTACCTTAGAGCATTACAGTTAAATAATAGGGAGGTTAAATGAGACTGAAACTGCTGCATTGATTTGACACTATCAATAATTGATATGAGACACCTATTAATCTGTCTATCCCAAAGATTTTTCTTAACAATTTGCCATTTAGAATCTCCTAGCAGGCATTTTAACATTTTAAAGAAGGTGGATTGGAATTACAGCTTGTACAAAATACAGTCATATTCTACAGTGATCATTATTATTCTGATGCTTTGGAAAATCCTGCAGAGTGGGAAATTACAGAGCTGCATTTTTAGGAGCCACTAGCTTAGCACTACAACTTGGGTTCCTCTTCCCTTCCTACCATTTTTTTTCCTAAGCCAAAGAACAGATTTTATCAAAATGGCATGACATTTTGGGAGCTACTGGCATAGCTTATTGGCACCCATGCACTTGATGTTCACAAATCCAGAGAGTTTGAGAGCCAGACATTTAAGACTGGTGACACATATTTCTTCATTTTTTCTAACCTGTTGACACCTGTTGACCAGCAGGAGTCTTCTCCTTGATTTCAATAGGCTTTGAGTCAGGGCCTTACCTTAGAGAAACAAGAGACCCTTTATTGAGAAAATACTGTGCCTCCTCAATTCTCTAGATGATGAGTGTATTACTCCGGAACTCTAGCATATATTGCTTTGTTGGGATCAGGACGAGGGAAGAAGGAAGACTGGAAGGGAAGGGAGTTATCATGGTTTGTTTTATTAATCTTTACAAAGATTTTTTCTTTTTAAATGAGTGCAAAATATGCCAATACTTCAACTGAAAACACAAACCTAAACAATAAAAAAAGGGATTTTTAAAAAGGTTCAAATATTGCAAAAAACTAACAAGATCAGAAACCCCATTTCTACAGTGCGAAAGACATGTAAGCACACAGAATGAGCCAGGTTTGACCATGAAATTTGACATTCCCTATAGACAAAACTGATGCTTCACACCATGTGCTCCTCACGTTTCAGTTCACAGAATAGTATTGGCAGGTTGTAGGCAAGGAGCAAATCTTTCTGAAGCATTAGTCTGCGAGACCCTCTCAAAATCACATTTTGAGTTTTGGAGGGACCAGAAACTGCTCTGCACATAGGGGTAATTACAGAAAGCTCTCACTGATAACTACCAAGGAGACCCCAGATGAGGTAATGAGTGAGGATTTGGGCCATCTGCCCTTTCTGTTATTCTCAATTCACTACCTCTGCCCTGGACAAATCTTCTCCAGGGCCCTGATTGCTAAGCTTAAAGGATGAGCTCCTTTGTGGAGCTTACTGCAGTTTCGCCTCCAAGAAACTGCCCGTCAATTACATCTGGGCAGCAGTCTGCTCTGCTAAAACTTATGGTCACCTTATTGCAAAAACATTTACTTCTAGCCTACCGTATACTTAGTTCCGCCACTAAAACTAAACAAAGAAAGGTGCAATAGAGAAAGGAATGGAAAAAGGAACGAACAACAGTATGTTGTAATTTTTTCTTTCCTCTCTCAAATTCTTGCCAACCTGCTGACAAGTATCTACAAAGCGTAATTTTTAGACAATGATTTCCAAACTAAGGTGCAGATCACTAGGAATTACTCTCCAATCTCTGGTAAGAAGAGTAAGAGGGGAGAAAAGGAAATAAATCATTAGCTTCATATATAAAAACCACACTTCTAAAATACAGTGCAAAACTCTTTCTTTGTGCATTAAAATCTTTGCACTGCAATGTCCATGACTGCCACCCCCACCCCCCCGCTCCGAAAAAAAAGGTAGCATTTGCCTAGTCACAAACTAGCCACTACTTTTCTGGTACTGAAGAATGCTATAATCTAAAGGCAATGAAATGGAGAAGCAAAGAGGTCAACAGCCTGAGCACCCCTGAACAAAAGTTCCCTTGGAGATGTCAGCTGCAATCTCATTTGTTTCCTCTAACACTTTCAGGTCCTCCTGCTCCTTTCTTTAAAGCTCCTAATTCAGTGTCTGACAAATGATCACTTTAAAAATCTCTGTACAGGAATAACCAAGTCTGAATATGTCTAGTGAAGATCACTAAGCTCTCCACCATTTGGGTTAGGACTAGATTCTGTAGAAGTGTTTCTGGCCACACACAGAAACACACACACAGAGACACAGTTTTCACCACCAGCTTCTCCAAGTAAAGACCAGTCTGAAGTTTCATACGTAGTATTTTCTCTTCCTGAAAACTTAGAATTCAAGTAGACTATTCTGGACTAGGTTTTTAGGGAAGAAAAGGAGGACTCAAATGGATGCATGTTGAAGACAGTTGACAGGAAAGAAGAAGAAAATTTACAAGATAAGGAAAAATCCCATATCCCCCCCCCCGAAGAACTGAGAATAGCCTTTTCCTTGTATGTCCTGACTTTCCCAAGTTTGTTTTTGTTTTCATTAAAAACAAAACAAAAGTTTCTTCCCCTCTTGCAAGAGCTCTTTAGAAGTGCAAGTCTGGAGATAGGGTCTGAAAGACAGACTATCATCTTTGGCTGCTCCACAGAAAAAGCAGCAGAAAAAAAGAACAACCGAGGCATGTGGTTCTGGAACAGCCTCCCTTTAATGAGGCAGTTTTGGAAAGGCAACCCTTTCCTACACACGTGGACATCACTGAAGGCAGAAGCTAGCCCTACCACATTTAACTATTGTCTCAGAAGCTTTCAGCCCTGTAAGTGTTTGCTTTCTGGGCACAGGACACATCAAATGGCACACCAGACTGTCAACATTTAAACATGTGGCTGGCTGTCTAAGCTTTCCTTCTTGGGTAAAACTATGAATTCAAAATGATTATCATAAGCATCACAATACACCAGGAGTCTCTATGATACTGATCCATTTTTTCAAGGACAAAAGCAATCATTCCATCTCAGGATATATTGTACTTTATGAAAGATGCTCTTTCCTTTTGCTAAATAAGCAGCATATGTTCACCATAAATTTTGGAAAGCGTTAACCTTAGCAACAGAAAGAGTTCATAATTAACATGCCTGCTGTATGTTAAGAAAAAACATCAAAACGGTTAAAGAAAATTGGTTCCTCAGAAGTGGATAATCACCCTTCAAAAAGTTCTCTTAAATGCAGAAACATGCATGCAGGAACAGAAAAGTACAATTTGACAGGGTGACTATTAGACTGTACTGTTTCCTCCTCACTTCTTCAGACCACTGGAACAGACACACAGCTTGTTGTTCATGACATATTAACATAACTGTGACAATAAATGGGATCCTAGGCAGCACCAATGGGCTAGAGAAAATAACAGGAGGATCCTAACTGACATACTACCAGCCTATGAGCGCCTTGTTTTACCGCTCATTCTCCTGCCCATCAGGTGCTCTTAGAGCCACAGTGAGACGACAATGCAGGAAAACTGCAATGCAGAGGCACGCATCAAAATTCCCCATCTGTGAAGGAAGGAAGTACAGGATAATACACCCTAGTCTTTCTATTTTACCTTGGTCAAAGCAGCTAATGATATTGCAACAACAGCACTTTCCACCTCTTGCAGCTATGCATAAGCTACTCACGTAACCACACACATTGCCTTACTACACCTCAATCATTACATAAGTGGCAAAAAATATACCACTACCACCCTTCCCAAAGAAACCAGGCATACATATCACCACAGGAGTTATCACTAGCACTGTTTTAAAAGAAATAAAAGATTGAGGCTTAGAAATATGCAGTTCTATATATTCAACAGTTTATTGATGGTGTAACTGACATACCCTACTGAATCACGTAAACAAGCATGAGAGATTTGATCTTTTCACTTTTGAAGGCATCCCAGCTGGGGTTTTCCCTTCTCAGTCTATCTATCATCCAGGCAACAGTGTGTGGCCACAGAAGCACACAATAAATGCTAATGCACTTATCAAGGAATTCCCCTCTGCTCTTCTGCAGACAAGAAATGTAGGAAGTAGGATAGAAAAGGCACACAGTAAGCCACATTAACCAGCTTCAAGGCTGTTCTACTTGTGTGGCTGCATGCGTTCAGGAAAAAGCACACACCACTTTCTCCCTTGCAAGGACTGCTTTCCTTCAGCAGTTTGCAAAGTGATTGCCTTCTAGTATCTATGCTTAATCCTACAGATGTCTGTCTTTGGAGTTGTTGCCATTCTGTGAAGAAGTTCTGCTTAATAGCCCAACTGTTGCATACGGAACATCCAGCACAGTTTTGCACTTTACAACATGAAGAGAAAGATCAGAACACAAGCAGGACTGCACAACAAGACATATCCCTTCACAACTATCCTAATTTGGCATCCAAAAACAAACAAAAAAAAACACCAAAGAAAAATAGAAGATTAAAGATTGACTGCTATGATTCTAAGGTTTCTCAAAGAACAACCCCAAAAAGAACAATGGAAATTTAATAATCACTCAGTGCAATGCAGAAAAGACAATTTCAGCACAGTGCAACAAGAGCCTCTAGCATTGTAAGCGCTAAAGCTGCCTCACTGTGATCAATGAATTTCACTGCAGATGCCAGCTGAAGGGTAAGACCTCTATTTATCAGCCATGTACCTTTACAAATAAATAAATGCTATTCCTGGCTAAAATAAAACAAGACCCTAAGTAGAATGCAATGCCCGCTCTTCAGCTCACCCTGCCCAGCTCATCAATCAGAGGAAGCACCGCAAAGCGCATCCCAGGACAGGAGCGGGGCCCCACACATTCCTCTGCCGCGTCGCCCACCACTGCGCCTTCCCTCACATCTGGGGGGAGGTGGAGGAAGAGGTTTCATTTCATACAGTGGCAAAGTGACACCATCCACATACGAATGAGCGTAAGCTGATATGCGGTGCTGTAAGTCTTCAGACTGTCAGAAATGCTATCCCTGAGAGATACGAGCACTCTCCATTTCTTGCTTACAGTGTTTCGGAATCAGCATCCTAGGATGAAAGACAGAATTTCACTGCAAAACACTGAGGAGAGACGCTGGGAATTCAAGCCCTTCAGCCCCCTTTCCAAACGTCAACATTGCGGCGTTCCCATGGGGAACGGAAAGAAGAGATGCCTCCACTCTCAAGGGCCAAACGCCTGCAGCTCATTTCCCTGTCACCAAATGCCCCCCTACTGCATTACACAGCCCAGAGATCTCTCCCCTCTAACAGTCTTTCTACACAGCATAGTAACTAACAGCAAAATTCCGAATGTCTTAAAGTTTGAGAGCAGCAGGGAGAAAAACAGAAACAAACTTCACACAAAAAAAACAAGTAACAAAGGCATTGTCAGTACTGCTTATTTATTGAAGTTACTTAAAATCCTCTAATTAGATATTTATCTGAAAATTTCTGGAAGTAGGGGAGGGGGAAGAGTTTACAACTCTTGCAATTTTCACATAAAACAAATCAGAAGTGTGGCTTCCAGATAAAAATCATATTTCCTTTAATGGCATAGAAATCCCTATACTTTTCCCCAAGTATATTTCTCTCACTCCCTTATGTGTCTGGAAAATATCCTGCAAACTTATTCTGAACGCACCATAAAAGCCCTCATATCAAACAGAAAAAAATTTTTAAAAATTGTCTTTAGAGGAAGTCACCTTGCTATGGCTGTTCACTGCTCCCACTGCCTCACTGTGGGAGGTAATAGTTGGATTTCCAGTTTGTCCAGTCGTAGTGCAAGCAAATAACCATGTACTACTAACTAGGTAATACCTCTGATTATTAGATTATTTATACTCTCTAATACACAATGACAACCCATTTTCCTTCCCATGATTTTCAAAAGCTTGCTATTTATCTCCAACTCGAGGCCATGAATCAAAGTCACCAGGAAGGCACCGAGGGAAGTGTTATCTGGAGCAGAGAAGCTGGTACCCCCATCTCAGACACCATGCTCCAGCCTGGAACAAGCAAGCTCTGAGAAAGGGGACTGATCCCTGGGAAATGCTACTGCAGACATGAAAAGAATACCACCAGGCCTCCATGAAAGAAGGAGGCCTATTCAACAGGTGTTGTACTTATCCCAGATTTCTGACACATATGTAGAGGTGTATAACAGAGAAGAGTTAAGCAAGGTTAGCTTATCTCAGACTTCCTTCCTCTCTTGTGCTCTTCAGACAGTTAAGCCACTCATTTATCTCAACAAATACAAAATTCTTCCTTTTCCCTCAAAAAGAGGGAGAGAAAATAATACAACAGACCAAGCCTCACTGTATTTTCTTCTAAATTATGCACTTGTATTTCTATCAGCAGAAGTGTAACACCTTGGCCTGAAGCCAATCAGAAATCCCTCATAATGTGTTCAATAAGCCAAATCAAAACAATACATAGCTTATGAGAGTGGGGTAAAGAAACTTGAAGGTCATATTTCATCTGCTGCCGCTCATCATGTTCATTCAAACGGAGGCAGAAGGTTAACTGGCGGGATCTGCTCTTTAATGCCTGTTATTTCCAGTGGAAGGAGCTAAGCAACAACGTTCTTTTCTCAGTACTTCATGAAGAGGATCAGCAAAAAAAATCCTAATGCTAAAGGAACACAGCCCAGATGAAGGGAAGATGGACAGAAAAGCCTGGCAACACAATGAAGAGGAAACACACCTCCCTAGTGCAACTCAAAGTTAGTTTTTTGGATGCATTAATTATAAAATTGAAAACACGATTCAAGATTCATAAAGCATGGAAACACCTTCCTCTTGTTTTAAAAAAAGGGATTCTAAACCAGCAGACAAATGGACAAATACTACTCTTGCGCATTTGGAAAATGCTGGGTTTGTACAACAAATTTCTGTTCATCAGGTGAAAAAGGGGACTGGATAGAAAATACTAGGTTCTACCCTCAGCTTTACAGATACCTGTGTTGTCTATAGCAAAGTAATTTCTTAGTTTGATCCTGTAGAATTTATTCTCTTCTCAGTTTTCTCCACATGAAAAACAGAGGTAACACACTAATCTTTTACTTACTCTAGATTTTTCTGGATTGCTTAACACCATATATGAGAGGCAGTAGGAGCATTAATTTTCACATATCATACACATTAAAACCAAGAGTGAGATTAATAGAAATTAATATTCTTAACCCTCTGTCATATCAGCTAATCACAAAAATCTATGGATTTGTTGGCAAAAAAATGGGGGGGAAGACACGAATCATAGAAATGGGGGGAAACAACAACAAAAAAAACCCACACAAAACAAAACAGCCTTATTGCACTGATGGAATTGAAACGATCTGTCCCTCTTCATGAGCACCACACTGTGCTGATAAACTAAATCTCTCTTTGATTGAAGGCCGAATTAAAACAGAGCAATGCAGGAACTCTTCTGACCCAAAAGTAATCCACTCCATCATATAATGCATCCCTTTCCTTTTAGTAAAATGAATAGCCCTCCATAGAACCTTTTTCTTCCTTGACAAGTCCTTGACAGAAGAATGTGAATCTGGACAGTTAAATGAATCAATCACCAGCTGCTAGTCTAGGGCCAAGATGGTGAGCCAAGGGGCCTGCCAGAGTTCACTGACCACTGGTCAAAGCAGGACAAAGGCTTTGCCTCTATGAATAGCCTGCTTCTGGGATCCAAAGGTCACTTAGCTGCCTTGGAAACGGTCCCCTTTGGTTATTTAAAGTTCTCAGGCTATTCTGCCACAGATATTATTGTTTCAGGTGGTCACCATCTTTCCTCTGCGCAAGTTCGTGAAAGGCCAGGCAACCATTATTTAGGTAAATGCAACACAATGGCAAACATGGCAGCAACTAAATAGTGAGGAAAGGAACAATTAAAATAAGTACAAATAATGCTTTATGTTTCCTCATAATTCCAGCTTCTGAACATGCCTGTGAAAAACATCCTCAGAGAAAGAAGGTCCCAGAGCACAAAGGGCCAGATCCCCAACAGGATCCAGGTGCATACCATGCACTGAAGGTGCAAGGTGTTGAATACTTCACTGCCTTTGAGATTCTTTACATAAATGTGTCAGGAAAAAGAACAAAAAAAAGAGTATCAGGGCTTTTCTCTAGTCATCGCTGCTGAGCTGCATTTCTAGAAAGCTGCCCTATGGCTCAAGGCAAGACCTGTACCCTAACAAGTAGGTGGTACTCTAGGCTATATGCTGGAGTAATACTTGAGAAAAGAGACAGATCAGATAAAGGAGGAGGTGAAACCCACAGGTGATAACTCCTCTGCAGCACTGAAGCCTGCAGTCCTCCCTGGCACCTACCTAATACCATGCACTGCAAAAAAGTTCTTCTCCCATGCACCAGCAATAAACCCAATTTCTTCTCAGTCAGGTCACAGAGAGAGTAAAGGTTGCACTGACAAACACCAGACAGTGTACAGGTGAGCATGCACCTAAACCCTGTCCACACACAAGCTTAAGCTGTAGTCAAAAGTATAAATTAAATGTGGGTTTTATTACCAGTGTGCTAAAATGGTTTCCTAAGCCAGCTTATGCTCTGATAAACAATACTACCAACAGGTTTATAATTGCTGCTGCAGACCTCTACAGGGTCTTCACTGGTCAGTAAACCTTTATATATATTAAAAAAAAAAAAAAAGTGTTATTATTATCAAGTAAAAGCTATTGCTAAGTACATGCTTAGACACCAGCCCATGTTTTGGTTGAATCAGAAAGTTCTGATAAACTTATTTAACTTGTCTCAGAAGTTGTCACAGTGCCCTCTGTTAAAAGTCTTTTTTCCCTGACACCCTACCTATATAAAACTCTAATACTTTAAAGCATATTTATTTCACTTTTTTTCTGCACTACATATATCATTAGATAAATGAAGCTAACCCCTAAACTTTTCCACTAACACAGCATTCAGTGTATCTGCCTCTTACATGTGTGTATACACACACACGAGATGAAAATTTCCAAATCCAAATGCTCAGAAGTTAGGAAACTGAAGAAATGAAGATTCTTATGTAACTGATTTGCTCTGTTTATATACATGCTTTAGGAAACAATCCAACTGCACAACTGCACTTCCCCCACTATTCATGGCACCAAATGAATGGTGCTCACATAATGAGCATCTATTCAATATTTTGTTTTCTCTTCTCTGTTCAGTGTGTGGCTTCATTCCTTATTTATTACACTCTATTACGCACTGCCCTGAAGACAGAGTTATTAACTTGCCTGTGGCCTTTTCTGCAGGGCTCTGCACTACAGTTCTTCACAAATGTTAATGCACCTACTCTCACAACACCTCGAGATGACGTTCTATTGTTATTTTAATTTTACTGTCGGGTATGGACAAACAGTTGGATGGTGGCCCAAAATATTCACTTAATTTAGGTGTCCAAAATAAGACACTGATCCTTCACAGCACTCCATGTGTTGCGACCACAGCTCCCCCAACTTGTTGGGGCTCCAACTGATCAAACCTCAGAACCTCGTACCAAACTCCAAGACCATAAGAAACACCTAAGTACAGACTTCCCATGAAAAGTAGGAACAAACTGATTTGTGTCACATATTGTAGAAGCTTCTGGCTGAAGCAGTGATGCAATGTAAACCCTCCAAATCTCCCCTGACTGGGAGGTTATTCTTTGTCTTTCTGAAGTTCATAAGGGAAGTCCAGGATTCCTGGGTCCACGTTCCATGTCCTGAAAGATCAGCTGCTCCGATGGGCACACTCTCGAGTCAGTCTTTGCCAGCCCCTTGGTCCTCTCCCACTCCCGACTTGTACCCATGACAATCTCCAAACCGAGCCAACCCAGGCCTCACTCCACACGCTTTTGCTTAGTACTAGCCGCTTCCCACCAACGCGTTTCTCTTCCCCTTCCTGACCTCTGGACACATGCAACCACTCACACCTCCACCTCACCCACTTCCCCTCCCAAACTTCCTCTCCAGGTAATTAGACCATTGTTTTCATTTACTTCAGCTTTCTATGCCAGCTGGTTTCTCCAGGCAGTGTTAGATCACACTTTAGCTCCTCATTAATTCAGAACAGGAAAAAAAAGGCAAGACCACAGCTGCCTAGGACTGCTTAGAGGGAAAGCCTAGCTCAGTGTTCACAAGCAATATGCTCAGCACAAACAGCATCTTCTCTAGCTAGTCAAGCTGAGTAAGTCTGTGCTGAACATGTGCAAAACAAATTCTGAGATTTTTCCTCAAAACTTACAGGACAACCAAATTTGCAAATATATTCATAGTAACAGCAAAAGCTACTTCCAGACACAAAGACCAAGTCCCCAACAAATACCATGTCTCTGTTCCCTAAGTAGACATTCCCATGCTATCCTAGTGAAAAACAAAAATACAGAAAAAGCAGTTTCATCTTAGATCTAGGTAGCAGAATAAACAGTCATGCAGAAGTGTGTGTGTGTGTATATTCGTATATATAAAAAAAAAAACCTAAAAACATAGAGATGAATACTGACATGAGAAAGTTATATCCAAAAGGTTAACATGACAGGAACTTAGCAACTACAGTCCTGCAATATAAATATTGGTAAATTTAACAGCAGAGTGCCACCAGCCCCCTTAGTATAACATCATCATTTGCACAAAATAACACTGCAGAAGAAAAGTCTACCACTGATATTTTTTGTAAGAGTCATGATTAAAAGCATCAACAGGCTTCATCCCTACTATGTAAAAATAAAGTTTGGCAGCCAATTCTCTTTCTTGAGGTGAGTGATGGGAAGACTTTTTACATCTTCTCAGAAAATCATGGGGTTTTTTTTTTTCCCCATTGATACAATTCTAGGCTCTGCTATTCCTTCAGAAACAGTCCTGCTAGGAGGACTATAGCCAGGCCGTGCTAACAATTCAAACCTATTTCACCTTACCTAGCACATACATTTTGATTATTTTAAATCAAAATAGCACCTGAGTGAAGCTACCTTCACACTACTGTTTCTTGAGCCGTCAGAGCTAATCTACCATTTAGTAGCTGCTAAAAAGTGAAGACAAACTCTTCCCAGACAGTCCCAAATCCCCACTACTCTTGCCTACTTACTTCCAGTCAGCTCTAGCACTTGTCTAGAGAAGACAGACAGAAAGCCAGTTCAAATCATCACAGCTAACCACATTAGTTAGATAACTATCTAGCTAAAAAAAGAGTATTTTTTTCTGCCAGGTTATCAATCAGATGAGCACCCCACAGACTGCACAAGGGATATGGCATTAACTGCATCCTATTCTACATTTCCAAAACTTCAGAACTAGTGTCAGCCACTTTATGTTTAAAGCATGGTTTATTGTTCTCTTTTTGCAAACTAGTGGACTGATTAAACTTCTTTATATTCCATTGCAGTTTCTTTTTTAATAGCTTCATGTTTATGTCATCAGTGGACTTTCATATCTAGTATACACCAAAAATCCCACAGGCTACTGCTAATGAAGGGCATTAAAGAAAATGTCAACATTATAAACACCCAGCTAAACACAAAGCACAGATTTTGAATGTGCTTCATTCTCTCAGTAGGATCTACTTCCAGTATCACCTCTGGTGCACAAACCGTAATATTCATTTGACACCACTCTACAAGGAAAGAAATACTGTTTCTAAATTGAAGTGTAATAAAATTTTTCATTAGAAATGTTTATTATATTCTTAAAATTGACCATTTTCAATACAATCTCTGACCATAAAAAAGCCTAATATACTACCACGTATCTCATAATGATACCTATTAGCAGATTAGATATGTCACCCTTTGCGCAGACAAATAGTTTCCTGCAGTTATTTTTATGATAGATAAGTATATTTTTTTCTAGTGTGCGTATTTTTTATTATTGTTTATTTATCTTAAATAAAGTTATGCAAAATCAGTAATTATATTGGGGCAGGGGGGAATAAAGCATTGTGTGGATTTCAGGGATTCACCATCTGAAAGCTTTTATTCTTCCACAGTGAAGGAAAGTTATGACCTTTGACACGTGGCCATGGTGCCAAAGAAACTGCTCATAAATGTGTGTCAGTAAAGAAGCAGAAATCAATAAATTCATTTAATCCAGTGAACTATTATGTAGTGAGACACAATATATTTTAAAGAGCCAACTGGTCTACTCTTTCTCTCAAAAGACAAAAAATTTTATGCAATGGATTTTTGGATATTCAATTTTTGGAAGGTTTTACAATCTGAACATTATCTTTGACCCATTCATAAATATTTTAGTCAGTTATGCCACAATTTGTTAATACATTCACTCCTGTTTGAAAGACCCCTGATACAGTTGGATTCAGGTAGCACAATAGAACACTAGCAGGTGGGCAGATATCCTATTAACAACCTCTACCATTATTAGAGATAGCTATCCACAGGAATCAAATACAGGCAGGTGTTAAAAGTGCATATTTTTTTCCATACTGGGTGCTCAAGAGCAGAACAAATGAGATATTGTTCATAATTCCAAACACAGTCATTTTAAAAGACCAAATGAAGCACTGCTCTACAATGTATATTATAAAGGCTTTCAACAAAGCATTTGGTCATCTACCATATATTTTATGTGAATCAGCAATAAGCTACATCAGGTAAAGATGATGACCGTTAAAAAGAAGTACTAAATGCCACGTGCTGAGAATGTCATAAAACTCCCATCAATGCTACCAAGAATTCCATAGTTAATTTCTTGTACACTGTATCAATGCTTACCTCTTCTAGTGTTTAGTATATCCAAGAATTCCAAACACTAGAAAACATAATTATTGCTAGAAATAAAGTTCATGCCCTTAAAAAGGAAAAAAAAAATTTATTAACTGGAATAAGCAAGAAAATTCTACTAATGAGAAACAAAAACAAAACAAAAAATCCCCATACCCAGTTATGTCTCTGCTTCTTAAATAAATGAACTACTGATTTTGAGAGTATAGGCTAATGCATTTGTATACAAACTCACGTGTACCAGTTCCATGAGCTGCTGTGTACAGAGCATTGCAGATTTGTATCATGGTCATTTTTACAATAGTTTGGTCTTGTGATAAAATTGAGCTGCCTTCCTGACACAGACTGGCTGAACAAATAAAAGCAGTATCCACTTCCAACCTCTATTGAAGATCAATGATAAATCTGCTTGCAAACTGTGGCCCACAGGGTTGTTTGCATAAATAAGCATTAAAGGCAAGATGAAAAAAGAGCTGGTCATATGCTCACTTGTACTTTTGGGGAGGGGACAGGGGAAGGAAGTCTCACCCTTGTAATTTGGGACACACTATATACAAAGCTTCTCTCTCCTCAGGCAAAATGACAGAGTCACGCCAGAACTCCCAGAGAATATTTCCAGTTAACATCAATTTGCCGGATGTCATAGACAAGTTTAATGAACAAAATGATAAATGTCTGTCAATGGCTTCATAAAGTCAATGAATTCTCGTTACAAAGAACATACATAATGCACAGCTCTGCCTGAGGCACATGTTACAGTTATTACAGGTTTACTAGAGATCTTGATGTGGACAGTGAAATGGTAATTTAACAATTTACGCTAGTTAATTTGCTGATAAATTACGTAAACAATTATTAACATGTTGAAGATTGTACAAGCAGGAGCAAGCAAAAAAAATACTTAAAACTCTTCTGCATGGTCAAAGACCTTAAGATTAATTTTAAAGTTTCTTTGAAAAGATAATGGCTTATTTGATAACTTCAAGTTTTAACAAGTTGTAAAACAAAAAACAATACTGTGTAACACTAAGCTGTTTTTATTGTACATTGTAATGGCTATCAAAACAGCTTTTTCTTAATCATAATTATTATCGGATTTTGAAGTGACAGCCAGACCACTTGAGACAAGATATTACACTTCTGTCAAATCATTTTTACCTCATCTAAATTTGGGGTCAAAACTGACCTCAAAGTATCTTATGACACTTTCCTCCGCTGCCACAGCTGTGAAAATAAGCTCCACTGGAAAACAGTACCTCCTTCCAGTCATCAGACAGGAATAAGAAACAAGGGGTCACCAGAAGCAGTTTCGCAAATCCAAAACAATGATAGCATGTATGTGACAATTTATAAAGAGAAAAAGGGGCGGGGGGGAAAACCTGACTACATGCAGCAAAAGCAGCCTGCAGCTGACACAAGAAAGAGTAGGAACATGGGAGAGGACATAAATGATGAGAATTTTGAATATTAGAACAGATCAGCAAATAAATGAAAAGCTTTCCTATTTTATACTTTTTCCTCTCCATTTTAAGGTGTACAGGAAGTGAGTGTCTCTCAATACAGCTTAAAAGAACTGACAATCCCACTTTGTAAACAGGCTGATAGATGACTTTCATGATTTTAGTGAGAGAAGGGAAGGCTGACCATTGCTACTTCACATGAGAAATTCATGCTGCAAAGGTTGAGGAGATATAGAAGAGTAGAGTTATTTTTCTAATCCTATTTTATCTTGTTTTGTCTTTAATCTGACATGGCTCAAAGGAGAGCCAAAAAAAAAAAAAAAAAAAAATCAAACTCAAAACCCTCTTGACTGGATGATTCAGAAAGATCTTTGGTGTAATGCAAGATTTTTTCCACTGTGAGGGTGGTGAGGCACTGGAAGAGAAGTTGTGGATGCCCCATCCCTGGAAGTGTTCGAGGCCAGACTGGATGGGGCTTTGAGCAACCTGGTCTAGTGGAAGGTGTCTCTGCCCATGGCAGGGGGGTTGGAACTAGGTGATCTTTAAGGTCCCTTCCAACCCAAACCATTCCATGATTCTACGATTTTAAAAGTGAGTCAGGTATCTATCAGGGTGTCCAAAGATGATCTAGTACACATGTGGTAAAATTACACTGATCGGTTAAAAATCCAACATTTTTTCTACTTTTATAATTCTGTCTATTTGTCAGCGATACCATTAAGACATGAGAGTTTTGCATGAGAAATTCTTATCTACTGAAATGAGAACAAACAATGTAATCAATCAATGTGGACAGCATTATTATCTGAAGATGCTAAAAATCAAATCTTAAGATACAGTTGCTGCTGTTCACAGAATCCCCTCCAGTTTCCAACATTCATGCATCACTATACACAAGATATACATCACAAGTTGTAACGACTTAGTTTAACTGCCCCCTAGCTATGTATTAAAAGAACACCAGACGACATGTTTAATGCTTGTAATAACTTTTATGTAGCCCTTATCCTTGGCCAGTCAGGTGATTATTTCTTTCAAAACTGTCTCATACACAAATCATTTCAAAATGGAACCACTGCACTTCAGAGCTATAGAGCAAATTTCCATTACACATACTTCTAAGACAAGGCAAATCGTTGCTATTATTAAATTAAAAATCATAATTTTAGCATGTTCTGAGACTAGAGGACTAGAATGAGGGAAGTTTTGCTGCTTTGCCATCAATATATGGCTCAGTGTAGCCTGTAGCTAGAGACAAACTCTTTTCTCCTTTCTAAAATACTGTATTCATTCCACCTAAAGCTATGATTCAGAAAAGCCTGCCAATTTTAGACAGAACTGTAAACTTGCACAGAATGGAATCTGTTGCCCATTCCAACATCTACTTAACATGAGCTTGGCAAAGATGTTCCACATCTGAATACAGATTTAGTGAATTGCAATGTTTTGAGATAAACCCCATCCTACCACCAGTCCCTTTATATCAGCCAGTACGTAGGAAGTTTTCTTCCTAAGATTCTACAGATGCAAAAGGATATCAAAGACCCCCTCTGCGGTTAGAGTTGTGCTTTTCACAACAGATTTCTGTCATAATTCAGAAACAACAACAATCTTACTCCTTGCTGTCCAGAAGAATTTTACCAGGGCTCTTATGTCAGGCGCTGCTTTCAAACACAGTTCTTGTCAAAGGCTGGAGATATAATTTGCTCAGTAGTATTCTACCATTGAAAAAAATAGTAAAATAGAAGTCAAAGTGTAACTATAAGGTCTTGAGAGAAAAAGTGTTTATCATTATTGTCTATGGAAGGGACTGCTGAGATTTTGATTTTTTTTTTTTTTTAAATAATGACTTAACTGAGCAGATGGCTCAGCTGTATTTTCTCATGTAGCAACGTCCCTCAAAAACGGCCATTGAGAGAATAGTTCAGTGTCTACTGAGGTATCCAAAAGGCAGGACTTCCACACTTGCAGGTTATTAAACATTTTTGCACATTTTTGTAAAAGAGAAGTCCTGCTCTTTGGATTTTCAGTTTTCCAAGGTTTTTTTGGCTTTGGTTTTTGGGGTTTTTTTTTAAAAACAGTTCCTTGATTCATGTTATACAAAGTAAAATTACATGACCTGGCTGTTTCTTGTACACTTATTAGTCTGGACCAATGCCCAGATTTAGTGACAGAAAGAAATATCCCAGGTGAAAAAGGTAAAGTTGCATTTCTTTTCTACTTTCACTTCTCAAGATCACCTGAGATACTTTCATTGAACAAATCCCTTACAACCACAAAGATGTAGGATATGGGTGGCACCCTTGTGCCCTCATGCTCTTTTCCTGTATTAACAATCCTAGACAGTAAGGACAGGTTTCTAGAAGGAGCTGGGACAGAGCGCATCACATGTTCTGTGAGCCTCGCAAGCCTCCACACCCGTGACTGCAGGAAACTCTACTTAATGAGGTTTCTACCTGTTTTCTAGTTTTATAACAAAAGTTCTTGTCTGTCCTCAATTTTGCTAGAACTTTGCAATCAGTGCATTTCCATTTATTCATATTCCAGAAGTCATTCCTTTCCTCAAAACTTTGCCTATGTGCAGAAACAACTTCATAAGATCATTTTCAAATAATTTATGGGAATAAGTGTGTATTCTTACTACTTTAGTCAGAAGAGGAAATCAGTTTATACAGGTATAAACCCAAGAACCACAATTACAGAAGATTAAATAACTGCACTCCTTGCCGACTTGCTCCTTCCCCAGTAGTCAAGTCCCTAGTAACCCTTCCAGAGATGGCAAAGTAGTATCTTGGTACATTGCAACTTTTGCCTCAAATTAATGATTAAATTCTGATAATAGCTTTGGATATGAAGCTTGTTGTCAGCATTCCTATGTCTTTTATAACATGTTCATTTTCAGTATTTCATTTCTCACGTTGCATGCTACTGCTCTGACATCCAGTAAATGAGAAGGTACTCACTGAATACTACCTCAATTGCTACAATGAAGTGTTCAGGCTAGAAGCAAACATAACTTCCTCAAGCTTAACTACTGAAAAATTTACAGAGTTTTCCCATTAGCCAAACTCCAGCAATACCCTGACCACAGCAGGAGTTTTAAAAGCTGTTTAGTCTAACAGTGGCACAGAAAGACTCAGTAACCCTGAAATCTCTACCCCATAAAACACAAAGATTGCACATTCTGTCATGTTGGGGTTATGATAATAAGAAACTAAGTGAACTTAATGAGCAAACAGCAGACTTATGTGCATCTGGGGGGAATGATACCTAGATTCTGTTCTCCTAAGCTGCAGATGCACTGATGTGTCAGAAACTCCCCACCAGAAGCCCAACAGAGACGGGCAATTGAGAAACAAGCACTTCAGAACAGGGCCTCGACGTAACTGTATTGTCCAGATGCCACTTAGTTTATTTTGCCTTCGTAAGCATTCATGTTGTTAAAAACAAAAAAATTCCACCCACCTAGGGAGATCAAATTTGATTTCATTGAAAAGAAACTAACCAGAATTACTGTTGAGAGTTATGAAACAAAGCGAAAGCAGTAAAGAAAATCTGTCTAGTACTGCTTATTTACATTTTCCTCTAATATACTAGGAAGGCATCTCCCTCCAAAACTTTTACATGCAGAAAAAACAACACAGAAGAGGAGGTTACAATCATTTCATAAAGTAAGTCACAGACAAACCCTCCATACTCCGGTGGTTTCACAACCATCTCCTTCCTATGTCTGCTGTTTATCTCCATCTATTGAAAAAGCAACAATTTCATCCATACAAACAAAAAATGTTTCCACTATAGATGTAGGTTTTGGAAGGCTGCCAGATGGATTTCTAACTCCCAACACAGATCACCTAATGTGATTTTTTTTTCTTCGTCTAACTCAATTGTGGAGACAATCAACTTTAAAACGTAGACACTGCTTAAAATGCTGCTGCTTAAAAGCTACATAGAGGTTGACCCTAGTAACTAATGTTGACCATACAACCCACACTTACTCAACAAAATGTGGAGACTTGACATTGTTGATTACTTTTTCACTTAGGTGGTGATTACCAGTTATAAAGACTGGAAGTAATCAATCCCAATTTAACAGCTGGGCCTATTGATGAAACAAAAAAAACAATGCAAAACTAAACAAAAGATTATGTCCACAATTTTGGAGATAAGATGTGGAAAAATACAAAATCCTGAGGAAAACGCACAAAACCTAAGCGCAAGTTTGTCCAACAATGGAAATGACCACATTTCTGTAGGAAAATGCTTAGTAACTTTTAAATTCTTCCTCCAAGATTCTCTTTTGTCATTGTCTTAAATTGTTCTGCACACCATCAATAGCCACAGCTGTTAAATTGTGAAGACGTGACAACAAGTCTCTAGGCAAACAACTGCTCAGAGTGAGATCCTTTTCTTTAGGATAATCAGAGCTGGCTGACAAAAGGGGGCCTTACTGAATGCCCTTTCAACAATTTCTACATCAAGAAATGCAGAGGGAGAGGGAGGGGGAAGAAAGGGAGCAGTGGGGGGGAGCACCACCACACTGCAAGAACAGAACAGCATCCTTTGCTGCCGTACATTGCTTTGCAAGCAGAAAAGAAATAGCAATAGTTTAGTGCACATATCACACATAGAACTTGCATCAGGTAAGAACTGAGTGCCTCTAGTCACAGCTCTGAACAACTTCTAGCACGATACCATGTTTTCCTTCTACATTTCTCATGTAGGTGAAGGTTTTATTAGCTACAGAGCACACAGCCAATAAGACTGAGCATTCTTTTAAAAAAGAAGCTGGTAAAAACTTTATACATTATAAAGTTATAGTGATACAAACTAGTAAAAACCGTAACAGCTTTGGCCTTACTAGGCAGGAAGAAAAGCAAGGGCATGAAATGCCTCAGTTTGGCATTATACTTGACACAAATTTGAAGCTGAAGTGTTGAGGAAATCCATAAAAAGCTCCCTTCTCTAGTGACATGGTAGTGGAAGCAAACACTGTTCATGTGCACCAAGTAAAGTTTCATACATATTTTGTCCTGGCAACAATATAAAAGCCCATCCCCTAGCCTGTGGAGTTCTTAGAAGTGCAGACCAGTCATTGCCAAAAGAATAGGGAATGCCCTAGTGCCAAAAAGAAAAGTAACTAGTGGTTATGTCTTAAAAGAATGTTGACGATTTCTTCTGTAAAGGTGTTGTAGGAGTTCAGGTCAAAAGATGTCTGGGCGAGCTCTAGAGGAAAATCCTACAAGAAAAGGAGTTAAGGAAAGGATTTCCCAGTTTTCTTATTTCTTCAGTGTATCTCAGTTAAAGAACAAAAATCTTGCTGCTCTTCTTCACCATTATCAACTGACATTGCCAACTGAGAGATTAAACATCCTCCTCCTGTATTAAATACTGGAATTTAAATGCACTAAAGATCAGCCATGTGCACTCTCAGCTTAGAAACGGATCCTCCTCTCAGGACATTCAAATCAACTAATCAAAGCAATAGCAATAAGGCAGCACTTGTAAAAACCTCAAACAAAAGCTTCCTCAAACTGTCTGTAACCACACCAGTTCTACAGCATTAAGACTTTGCTATCTCTTTTAATACAAGACCATTGTCTACAACAGCCATTTGCCATTTCACTTCCACCTCAGTCAAAAGCCACTTCTGCCCCCCAGACCCACCCTTCCATCTCAGAATTTTTTCCTCTCTCCATTACTATTTAAAATAATTAAACATACCTTTGAGCTCTATATGCATTTGGAAGATACCTGAAATTACAGATTCCATACAAAATGAAAACTATATTGTTAGACCACAGCTATTAATCCCTTTGTTTAAGGCAAGATACTAAACTTAATTAAAAAAAATCAGTAGCAGAAGGGCAAAATTTTTGCCTACACACGTCCCATAAAGGCCGTAGTTTGATACACACTTATTTTTGCAACAGTCTAAGTTTTAGTAGCCTTCCTCTGTCCCCACTAAGCCTTCCCACCTCCACATCATTCCTCCCAGTTACGCCAGTGCAATCACTGTGAGTGGCTCTGTGACAAACCGCATCAGGGAACTCATTCGGGTTAAACACCATCTTTTGTTTTAATTCTATTATTTTAACCCAGATCAGTTCCCTGTTCAGTTAGCCACACATGCAGCTGTGCCCACACAAGGAAGGGCACAATGCAAAAGTGGGAACAAACAGCTGGAACTGCTAGGAAAACGTGATTGTCACAGTATAGAATAAGGCTCAGCTGGATGCACTCTTAAGTGCAAATATTTAAAAGCAGAGGAAAAGATGTTATTAGGATATCAAAACATAAATATTGCCAATTACTAGCATGACAGTGGGACCAGAAGTCACATCACTGCCACAGCAGGTAAGCAAAATCACAAACTCCCCACAAAGTATAGCCTGCTACGTGTAAAAGGCCCAGCATTTCACAAGCTGCTGTGCAGCGTGCACACAGTTTCCCTCCAGGAGCGTGTTCCCAGGAACCTTCTCCTTGCATAACCTTTCACTCTTGTGAAATGTAGAAACCTGTACACCAAGAATTGGGCTTACGTTTCCTGTAATTCACAAACACTAAATCAATTCAGCCAAGTTACAAGAGAAGAAAGGGTTATCTAGAAATACTCCTACCCGGCTGTATATATCCCATCCAACCATCTTAAGACTTCAATTTCCACTTTTTGTGAAAAGGAAATAAACAATGAGCATCCTGTCCAATCACTGCCCAAAGCCCATGTTACTAGCTTCAGAACATGATCCACCTTCTCCATTTTTTTCTTAATACTATCTTATTGGAAGTCTAGCTTTATTTTTAGATGGAATCTTAGTCAACTGTGGTTAAACAGTCACAATTTAAAAATGCAGGAATCCAAAAATCTCAGCTTGGTTATTTTTGGCTGATTCAAAGTTGTAGCAAAAGTGTTGAGACTTTCTCCATAGTCTACATTCCTTTTATATTCCGTTAAGAGACCTCTCTTAGTAGCAGTGGCAGCAGTAAGTTGAATTTTGAGTAAGTCATACTCTTCACTATTAGCATTTTACCCCCACATGTTGCCTCACAAAGAACCACACAGGAAGCTCCTCCTCTCCCCCCCACGTTAATTAGCCTGCTTTGGAAGCAACTACAAGCATTAGTGAAACTAATATTTATTTTTACCTAAGCAAGACCTCAGCCCCACAGTTTCCTTTAAAAAAGTAGGGGGATCTCATCAAAAAAAAAGCCCTAAATTAGTCAAATTCTTTTGTGCATGGATGAACAACAGGAAAGCAAAGCCTTGGGGCCTCTGGGGAGGAACCCTGTCCCTGCAGACCTACTCTGATGTGCTCGGGAGATAAGGCTCCATAGTGACACTTAAGGAAAGGCCTGCTCACATTTGAATTTCTGCATTCCTCAAGAACAATTCATGGCAATCACTAACTTTGCAGAGGAGCTACATGAAAGCTTTGGCCAATGAATGAGGGTCATCTGCTCTTTATCACAAGGGTAAACCTCATCCTGGCCAGTTTCTAACCTTTTAACCCTGTGAATTCTTAATTTGCACATGAATAATGGAATTCTTGCCAAGAGTGCAACCTTCAGCTTCCAGTTCCTAACTTTAGAAACCAAGACCTGATCTCCTTGTGTGTTCAAATCTTAAACTCTTGGACAGATTAAAGTTTTTGATTTCCAAATGCAACACTAAACATTACAATTCTGAAGCAAAAGATAAGCTTACTGGCAAAAGCTCTGACCAGGCAAAGTAAAAGAACATCCTCGCACCCTGCTGCTACCAGAGACTGAAGAGAGCATTTGCTTTTTTCCTCCAAAGAAAGAATGCCCATTTAATGCCTATTCTCCACCTGTTTAATATGTATAGTTCCTTCTGCACCCTGACCACAAGGTAATTTGCCTTCACAGGAACCAACAACTGCTTCTGAACAAAACTATAAGCTTACAAAATCCCCCACAAGACTTCAATTTAGTTCACTTAAAATGTCTGCAAAGTTCAATCAACTCATGATAGCAGGCAGAAACGCTGTAAAAATGAGATATAAAACTAATTTTGCACGTGTTTTATGTGCTTCATAATATAACGATACAAATTACTGCCTTATTTCACAGCTGTACAGTAAAGGTGACATTCTGAAACAGGTCAGATTGGAATATAACTAAAAAGAAGAGACTGCTACATAGGATAACTTCATGTTTGGCCACCAGTTAACCACTTAATCGCTAAGTCAACAACACCTACTGTGATCATTATGGATCCACTATCTCTTCCAGTTTTCTCCAACAGCCATAGGAAACCTTTCAAGTATTCAAAGAAGAAAAAGAAACCTTTTGTCACAGTCTTACAGGGGAGGGGAGGGGAGGGGAAGAAAAAAAAAAAAAAAAAAAAAAGGCTGCAAAACAAGAGTCTCACTCCACAGCATGCAATCTATTGGTTCACAACTCTTCCTTGGTGGAAAATCTTTCATTACCAAAAAAACAAAATTAAACCATCTTTCTGGTGAAATAACGTGCATGTGAGAAACAAACATTTATAAGAGTTCAGTATGGTCTGAATAAAAGCAGATACTACAAATGTATTACTATGCTGTACTACTATAGTGCTCTGTGCTATTCCAGAAGTTCTCCAATATGAAGCACAGAGCTCATCCTGCAATGTCTCAGATTTAAAATGGCCCTGAATTTTCCACAGTCCTACACACAGAATCCATCAGCCACTGCTTTGCTTTATGTTTATTCACACCAACTAAAAAATTCCTACCCTCTTAAAAAAAAGGTTTTCTTCAGTCTGTTTATTAATGGTGCTGACACTCTGAAACCTAATGATGCGAATTTAAATGTCAACAATATTAATACCTCATTTTTCATCATTTTATCAAAAGTATCAAGAACTGCTTGGTCTATTAATCCTGTATGTGAGTAAAATGCCATGATACAAAGTAATAAGTAGCCAGGTTTTTGAAATCAAGAGTTCACAGATCAGCCTCTTACAGCATGTGAAAAACTCATCACTTACTTGGAGCCACCTGCTTCCAGGCTGGTTTTCAACTGCCCAACACTTTAGCTCACTGAACAAGGTATTCCATACCTTCCTGGTGTACCTTACGGACAGTTTTTATAATCAGTTCAGAAGCACACAGGAAAAAAAAAAATTAGCAGATGTTAACATTCAGAATTTTTTTAATGTAAGCTAGCGTACCAATTGCGTTAACTAGTTTCAGACTAAATTTGGTAAAACTTGCAATTTACAACTAATATCAAGTTTCCGTATAGGTATCAGTGCCACAGTTTTGTGCAACTTGCTACTAAGAACAGGCTTGAAGAGGTCAAAGGAAGCCTTTTCCTATTAGGTTAAGTTCATCAGTTAAGCCCTATTATGGAGGGAACATGAGAAGACTACATGAACTGTGTACTCCCTGTAGTATACTTTCTTCGAGATGACTCCATGTACTTTTGGAAAGCAAAAAAGATAGTGTTGTAAAAGCAGCCTACTGGCAAAGCTCTGCACTGGCATGGAAAAAGGCGTGGCATTCAGTTCCTAACACACATCTCTTGCTCAATATGTTTAAAGATGCTAGGACAACAGAGGGCAACCCACGCTCAGGGTCAGACTGTTAGAGCCACAAAGGCACTTACACACCACTATTTCCTTCACCATTCATCCTGTAGTGGGGAGTCACCCTGGAACAGATCTCTCACTTCCTGGTGGAACCACATAACAGGCCCTTACTGTCGGCTCCAGAGGACCCTGAAGCAGTTCCAAAAGTGACAGCACCCGCATCTCCTTGGCTGAACACACGTGTCAGAAAAGCAAGGGCTTGGTAATTTAACATTCACAGTTGCCCAGAAAACCTTCTCCCTCTTTCCCCTCCCAAAGACAGCCATCTCTATTACCGTTCTGCCCTGCCCTAAGATAGCACAAAACAACATAAAGCTATTGAACAAGGAATAATAATTTTTTTTTATCAGATTTGTAGATAACCCTTGTAAGGCTGCCTGAACAGCACTTGAGAAACAAGACCCATGATTTCTGTAGCAGGTTGCCAGCATGGCTGTGCACCACCACCTGCTCTGGAGACCAGTGACCCACATGAGCCACCCACACAAGGCACCACTGCCCAAGGCACCACTGTCTCAGAGGTGGCTGTGCCGCTCCTGCTACATCAGGGACTCAAAAGGGGGCCACCACAAGTTTTGCTCATAATCTTTACACATTCAAAAAGAAACAAAGGTTCTGCAGAATCGACTTGCTCTTTACTTTTGTGATTTGTCTTTTCAGGTACACAATCAAAACGATAGGTTGTTGTGTGCCGTTCAGGGACTTGCTGTCACAGACTCAAGAGCAGGTTAATAAACATGAGCTGGAACTTACTTGCTAGTGTGAGGTGGCTTTTTTGACTGAGAATGGCCCCGTATTTGTTCAGAGCTAAGCACTGGTAAAATCCTTCATCAGACAGCTCTCCTTTCTTTCCTTCCACCTCACTGATATATAACGAGCCATTGGATAAAGTGTAGATCCGTTCATTTTCAGATACTTTGCCTCCATTTTTCAGCCATGTAATAGTTATAGGAGCTTCACCACGGGCCTGGCAGTCTAAAACCACCGGATCCTTCCTTGAGACAGTAACATCCTGAGGCTCTTTCACAAAAAACAGTTCACTAAAGCACCACAGTCCTAAGAGAGAAAAAAAAAAAAAAGATTTTGCCTGTTAAGTACAGATGTGCAAGTTACCCAGAGCACTTGTGAGCTGAGCGTCATCGTGCTGAACCCACAGCATGAGGCCAAACTATCGTTATTACAGGCCCTGAGGTCTCTGAGCCCTCCAAACTCAGAACACCCTGGGAAAACTGCGGTACTGACTTCGAGTGGAGCAAAGCCACCAGGCTGTAGAACACCCAGGCGTTTGCCCCCTGGTTTTCAGGCGCATTGTGTCAATGAGCGAGAGAACCAAAGCCTTCAACGCCCGCACAGCCACCGCCACGGCGCAGCGCGGGAGGCGCCGGGTGTCGAGGTGAGCAGCGGGCACCCCCGCGGGGCCGGCCGGGCGGCGGGCACGGGGAGCCGGCCCGGTGCCGCCGCCAGCCCCGCGGCGGCGGGGGCTGCTACGCAGGTGCGACCGCTGCTGCTGCCGGGACAGCGCCGCCCGGGGAGCCGGGGCGCCCGAGCCGCTCGCTAATTTTACAAGCCTGCCAAAGGAGCCGGAGCGGGGCGAGTCGTAAAAGGCTAATTTTACAAGAAATCGTTAGCGAAAGCAAGCCCCTCGCCGGCCAGCGGCGGGGCGGCAAACGGCCCGGCGCCCCTCACCGCCCGCCCGGGGGCGCCTCCCGCCCCGGCCCCTCAGAGCCCCCCCAGCCCCCCTCGCGAGGGCCCGAGCGCGTGGCTCCCTAACGGCCGCCCGTCGCCGGGGGTGGTGCTGGGGAGCCACCCGCCGCACGCGCGCAGGAGCGAGGCCCCGCGGCCCGCTCGCGCCCCCTGCCGGCGGGGCGGGGCGCCCGGCAGCCCCCTCCGCGCCGCCCGCCCCGTCGCGGCGCGGCGCGAACAAAGCGCGGGGCCGGGGCTGGTTCCCGCTCCCGCTCCCGCTCCGGCCGGTCCCGCCGATGCCGGATAAATAACACCACGTGCGGAGGAGCGGGGCCGGGGCGCGGGCGGACAATGGGCCTTCGGGGCGCGCGGACTCACCTGGCAGCGGGAGCAGCAGCGCCCGCAGCAGCGCCCGCGGCAGCGCCCGGCGGCGGAGCGGCGCCATTTAGCGGGAGGCGGCTGGCATGCCCGGCCGGCCGCCGCGAGAGAGACCGGTCAGCGGGCGAGGGGAGGAGACAGGGGACGGACGGAGCGGCCCCGGCGCGCCCGTCCCGGCCCTACTCTCCGCATCTCGTCTCCATTGGCCTTTGGGGAGGAGAGGGGCGAGGGGCAGGGCCGGGCGGGGGGCGGAGGGAGGGACGCCGCTGGACGGGGCGGGCCGCGGGGGCCGCGGCGGACAATACCCCGGGGCGAGGGGGGGGGGGGCGGCAGGACCCGCCAGCCCCGCGCACGAGGGGCGACGGGCTGCGGCGCCATCTGGGCCGGTCCCGGCCGGGCCCGACCCCCGCCCGGCTGAGCGCCGGCGCTGCCCCGGAGCCGCGGCCTCTCCCGGACGGCGGCGCCTCGGACAGCGCCGGCACCCGACGGGAGCTCCCCGCGGGCTGACCGGGACAGCCCCGAGCCGGCCCGGCTCTGCCAGCTCCGGTGTTTCGCGGGCAGGGGCTGAGCCGGCTCCTGCCGGCCATGCCTTCCCCCAGGGCGCAGGGTGCCCCCGGACACACAAACCGCAGCGCGGGCTTGCCGGCGTGGCGAGCATCTGCAAAACGTGCACTGAGCCAGAGCCAGCTTTACCAAGGGTCTGTGCCAAAACTAGAGATGCCCACCCAGGGCATCCGACCGCTGGAGGTGCTCAGCCCGAGCCCCATGCAGCGGACCCTGCAGTGCCCGGTGCAGGTGCAGTGGTGCCCAGGTTCGGCAGAGCGCTCCAAGCGCCCGTGAAGCTGGCTTTCCCACGCATGCAGACTAATTTTTGAATGCAAGGATGGGAATTGATCGGAAACAGAATGCCATTTTGTCGATGGTTCTCACTGACCCCTTCATACAGCACCGATAAAACCGCTTCCAGATGGCCGTGCGGGGCAGTGCTTTGCTGCTGAGGATGAGCTGTCCTTCGCATGTCTCCACCAGCAAGCAGCCATAAGTTTACATCTGCCTCGACTCCAAAATGTAGCTTGCTGAAATGCAACCTAAACTGCAAACATAAGGCTTGAGAATCATCCTATCAACACCCTGTGGATTATTTGTATGGGAGATATCATCAAATCAAATGCTGCCACTATCATTTAAGCTTTCAGCTTCACCCGTGATTTTACTCCATGCTTGCAGCCAGTGATTTCTAAGCTCTTTTTTGTCTGTTCAGAGTCCTAGTTTCTAAAGTTACCATGTAGGAAGGCATCTTCTTACTCAGCAGATTTGCCCCCTGTTTGCATTCATTATGAGAGCTGCTGACTTCAGTGACAGGCAAGTTTTTACTGCTTTTTGTTCCTGCCAGCACTGCAAAGCTCACAGAGCTGGGAGCTGGCAGCCAAACTTGGTCCCTTCTGCTGCATCATCACCGGGACTGGCTACAGCCTCAGTCGGTAACTCCTCTGAAAGCCTTCGGGAGAAAATCAGAGCTATCTAAACACGACGTAAACCTTAGTTTGACCTATATCACCTTCCTTACTTGTCAAAAATACACGAGCAGAAGAACTCAGCTTCGTCTGATCTTAGGATGAGTTTTTAAGAAAGGTAATTAGGAAAGATTTGCTTTACATGCAAATCAGTTACCCAAAAGGCGTCCAGGCAGTTTCACAGTCACTTAGCAGAGCAAAACCGCACGTGCACCACTTTGGTGTCCAAATAGGAGTAAATACAGCAACAGGATCCACTTGACCCAGTATTTTCAAATTTTCCTCAGTGTTTTACTTTATCCAGTCACAAAAGTGTGAACAATGAAAAAAAGTATCACAAGCAATTTTGTTTATCTCATTTTTGAGTATTAATGATTAAACATTCGTTCTTTCTTGTGGCAAACTGATGGCTTCCATCTGCAGCCCATGCTGGTACTGTACTCTCTCCTGCTAAACTCCGGTTGATCAGTGACCTGAATTTGAGATTTCCTAGATGACCTCAGCACATCTAGAAGACAAACACACCAACAGGGGATGCATTACCCGGTAACATTTTTATGCCATGTGCTTTGGTCAATTGGTGGAGAGGCTGAAACTGTCCCTGGTTAGACATAATGTTATTTCCCTGCAACCCTTTGCTCTGCGCAGCAGGGCGCTGCTTCCCTTAGGCACGAGCGGGCGGCTGTGCCGGCAGTACTGCCAAGTGCTGGACGCTACCCCACCCATCCCAGGAGGGACACCTCCTTGCCCAATTCACTGGCCCTTTTTGAAGCAGGAGTTAGTCCTAGCAGACCAGGGGACAAAAAAAGCTGACAGAGAGCGAGAGCAAGTTGTAGTCCTACTTGTGGGCTGGTTTCCATTAGCTGTGTCATCTGTGCTCACCGCTGTATTCTGCTGTGGCGGGGAAACTGCTTTACCGTCTCCCTGGACTACCCTGTGCCAGCAGGAGGTTTTGACTCATGAGATCAAATACAGTATTTGTCTTAAATGGCTTAACAAAGAAAAATGCTTCCCACTGGAGCGCTCGTTGTGCTGGGTATGGGCAGCTGCAAACACCAATATTTCCATTTCCATATTTCCGTTGAGCAAAACAAGTAATAAATTCCTTGCTAGAATTAAGCAGTCCTATAACTAGATGAGCATAAACTCTCCCTCCTTAATTTGTCAGAAGTCATTATTTTAACACGTTTTCCAGCAATTAATTGGATTAGAGATAGTGCAGACTTGTGATAACATACCTAAATTCATACTTCACTGCAAGCTGATAAACCCATTGAACCACAGTTTAAAGGCACTGCCAGCCGTAACTTTGTCAAATACACCATGTTAGCAAATGTGGTGCCAATAAACACAATTATCTACTTAGCTAACCATCTCACAGAAGCATTATCTTGAGAAAACCAGAATGGCAGTCCAGGTTGAGTACAAGATATTGCCAGCCAACATAAACAAAGCTATGCCTACTTTGCTGCAGGGCAGCAATTTTTCTTCTGTCACCAACAAAGACTTTTTTGCTCAACTTGATCTGTATTTTTGGCATATGTGGGAAACTATGCAACCTTCCCCAGTTTTTGTGGTTCTTTTCAGACCCATATAAACCCTTTTTGATGCTTTCTCTTAGATTTTGGGATCTGCAAACAAGCTGCACACATCTTTCAAAGAAATAATAACTCATAATACTTCAGCAGTCAGCTCCTCAATGCCTTAAAACCCAAGTCAGTAGTAAGAAGAGCCCTCTTTGAAGTGCTACCAACAGCTGGAATAACAGCATGCTGTCCAGGTTGCTGTCTGTAAAGAACCTGATTTACCTTATGCTGCATTTCATCTTCAGCCTCAGCCCTGGCAAGCCCAGTTTATGTTTCCTGAAAAGAAAGATTTTAAAAATCAGATTAACATTAAGAGATCTGGCTCAGAGCTTTGCTCCACTGCTGTTCTCGAGGGGGAGGGGGGCAGCTGTCAATCCATCCAGGACTGCTAAACTGGGCTGGGGCCATAAAATCCAGAATTTTGGTCCCATTATAAACCAGCAAGGAGAGAGGGGGACTTTCCAAAGGTGAATGAGTCTCATGACCATGGTGTTTATACACTTTGTCTGAAGTGTTACCAACATCTCTAGAAAGGGAACTAAGAGGCAGGACTCTTCCCTGGGATGGAACACAGCAGCCTCAGGAAAAGGAAAGAAGCTGAAAATTCACCTGTAACTGGAGCTTCCCACAGTGAACTCTGTGTTTATGAGATCTCTGCAGCCACAAGCCCAGGGTGGAGAATGCGGTTTCTTTCCAGGTTAGAATAAGACTTTTCTGGTGTTAGACCATTTACATTTCTTTCAGCTTAAACCAGAAACAATTCAGTTTGGTCTATGGTCAGTTTTGCACGGAGCATTTCAGCTCTACCTGAGAAAAAGAATAACACCGCATTAGCTCTCTCATCCCTGTGGTCTGGGAAAAGCCATCACAGCAGCATGGATGGTGTTTGGCATGGCCACAACCGGCCCAAGCTGGGTGCCCACATGCTCCCGTGTCCCACCTGACCTAACAAGCTCAGAGATGGGAAAGTGGCTTTGCCCACACGATTCATTCCCTGGTTTGGCTTCGCACAGCTCTGCTCTAACACCGTAACGTCGTGGGGCAGAAAACGATAGGGATGAGCACCCATAGGTGGGAAACGAGAGGTGGGGAGAGAGCTGCTTACAGCAGTTTAAGTGTCCCCATTGCCACATGTGCAATCACAACACTATCCTCAAATAGCTACAACCTATAAGAGGCAGTAGTAGGGTCCTGGAGCCCAGATCTATTTTCAAACCAACATATAATCATCATCCCAGTCCCCCCGCTGCTCCCAGCCCCGCAGGCTCAACCCTTCCCTGCTACCAGTGCCAGGTCCCAGCTCATCCTCCACCCCCGCCGGCAGGTCACCGCAGGAGCTGTCGGGTGTCACTGCTGGCATGAGGAAAGCTGTAGCTACAGGCACCCGGGGCGGAGGAGAGGGTACAGTCACCACGGGCAGCTGAGCATGGCTGTGGCAGTATTGGAGCTGCGGTCAATTTTCAGGGCAGGCTGAGAGCAGTGGTAATTGCCAGAGCCCTATTAACTGCAGGGGAATTACAGCAATTTGCACCGGCTCAGCTCTGCCTTCAGCCAGTGGAGTCCTCAAAACCCAGCTAAAAGGCTGCCACGTTGCTGCGCTCCCGGCAGGGTGTCATTAACCCTTGTTCTCAGGGAAGCCCCTTTTTTCTTTACAGTTCTTGCTCTGAGTGTTTTTGATCTGGTGTCACTGTAGGCATGTTTAGACACTTTCTTGTTTCTCATGCCAAACTCCCGACCCAATTACAACTGTATTCACAGATTTGCAATATGTTAAGCTAACTCAATTAAGACCCACCATACAAATGTTTACTTTTGGCACATTTGGTCACTTAGTGGATTCTTGCTTCATTTTGAACCTGCGTACAGTTACCATCTCCGCTGCCTTCTCAAAGGCGATTCACTCCTTCCATGAGCAGATGGGCAAACACACCTTGGGCTGAGCCCTTGGGATGCTAATGAACTTTCTCTCCAGGGAGCCTTCCTGTACAGGAAAAGCACAACTCCTTGACAAAGGGATTTTAACACAGATCTCATCTGGTTATAAACCAACAAACACCGAAGTGGAAGGAGTACAATTATTTGCCACACTAGCATTTTTTTTTTCCTTCCAGCCACCTTCCACAATAGTGCTCCACTGGCCCAAATCGGTGGGTGCACCTCGGCTGGGTTGTTTCACAGTGCCCCAGAGGCAGCCTCCAGACATTTACCCCCACCCCTGAAGGCTTGTCACACCAGAATGAAGAGGGACCCTGCCATGAATTTCAGCAGGAGAAAGAGGACACCCCAACATCCTCCCCGGCTGCTGGAGATAACCGCAGGCAGTTTGGAGGAGTAACCTCACAGGGATCTGGCAAAGTACGTTTCCTCGCTCTCCCATGCCTGTTCGCTGCTGCTGGAAGGTGTGAAAAATACCTGAGTGGTTTTGGTCAGTCACTCTGCTGTTTCCTACATGCAAGCCATCAGGTCTTCTCGGTACTTTTAACAAACTACACAGCTACTGCTACAGAAAGAGACAGTACACACCTGAGGGCATACCTGATCCGAGATGCACTCTTCCCCTTACACAGAGTGTAGAGCTCTTATGGTGTGGTGTTTGGGTTTACCAGAGCTCCATGCTCTCTCTTCTGGCCCTCATGCCACAGCTGATGCTCCTCCACCTGCAGTGAGCTCCTCTGGACACCTAACCTGCCAGAAAACTCTTCCTTTTTTTCAGTAGAGCTTGTTTTCTCCTGGTTTATCTCCCTAACCTGGCTCTTTGTAGTGTAAAATGAATGGTGAAACACCCAGGGTTGCAACTTGCAGCTGAAGGTATGGCAATAGCATGAGACAGCGGCTGCCCTGACTCAGATCAGCCAAATCACCATGAACGTTTCCCAGGCCAGGGCAGCCTCCACGCCTCTGCTGTGCCACCTTGGGCTCTCACAGAAGGTGCTGAGCACCGTTTACTTCCTCTGACCTCAGGGATGCTCAGCACTCCTGGGAGGTAAGCCCTTGGTGCTCACCTGGCTTGGGACCAAAGTGACAGCAGACGGGTAGCCACAGCTGGAATCTGCACACTGAAACACATGGAATAACTTCGTTAAGGGTTTATGCATATGTGGAAATCACAGCGAAGAGCAGGATCAGGCAGCATGTGGAGAAGAGCTGCCCCATAAACTGCATTTGCAATGTATGTATATTTTTAATTGGGTCAGTACAGTCCCCTTTCTCAACCCTTTCCTCAGTAAGAAAACAAAACAAAATCCTGGACATGCTGCAGTACTGTACTCTGATGTTATCTTCCATAAATCAGTGTTAATACACTGGGTCGATACAATAAGTATCAGACCAATAATAACTGAACAGAAAGAAAATACCTCCTAGGTTACCACTTTCTATGTTTGAATCTACAAAGGAATCTTTTGAACCTTCCAGACAGAGTCAGCTTTTTGTTAGTGTCTTTCTTGCTTATCATGACGACCCACTGTTCTGCAGCTATTTGTTTAGCAACAGGCATGAAATATGGTCCCCTTTCATCCCTGTATAAGTTACCTTCATTCTGCTGTTACAACAGGAAATACGCAAATCATTTCTGCCTCTTTTCCTCTATATGTTTGCAATCAGGAAACGATTACTGGAAATAAAATAAATGAAAAACGAAGCAAGTCAGAGGCTGACTAGCAGTTGGACATACTGCTGAATATACCATGCTACAGATATACCTATTTATTTTTGCTGTGAAAGATTGCAGCCCTTTCCTTTGTCTTTGCGTTCTCAGCTTGTTAACAATGCGGTCTGTCCTCTTATCTACGATTTATCCCAAGGAACTATTAAAAAGAAGGATTGGAGGAGGCTTCCTGCTGCTCTTGTCCCATTTCATCTCACAGAGACATAAGGAATTGCTGGTCAGGGAGAGGCCACTTGGCCAAAGCAGCCTGTGCCCCATAGGTTTATCTCCCTGCTGCCAGCGCAGCTCCTTCCAGTGTGCTGCCCTGTCACAGGAGAGCGATCGCCTCTCAGGAGTGTGAAGATAAACAGATTTGAAGCCTTCAAGGCATGTTCCCAGCACCTCCTCCCCCTCACATGCACACAGGCTTGTCCTGCAAACGCCCCCGCGCACAACGTGGCTTTCAGGACGGATACCAAGATGTTTGAAGGGCCACGTGAAGCTGTGACTTATACCAGAACGGCTTTACGAAGAATTCGGGCTGAACCGCTAAAGGCAACACCCTGGTGCAAGGAGCAAGCCAAGGGGGGGCGAACCGAGGGAAGCCAAAAGCTGGGCAGCACAGGGGTGATTTCTTTTGATGCGGAAATTACTGCCTCCATCAGCTGCAGTCACTGGGATTTTATCTCAGCTGGGCTGCAGGAGTCACTTGGGAGCCCACGGGAATTTCTCATTTTTTAGAGGCTCTGGAAGAGCTGCCTGCCCGCTGCTGGACAGGAGCTGAAGGCAGGAGGCATGTCGGGATCACGGTGCCCTGCACGGCCCAGGGCGCTAAGGGGAAATGGAGCAGCCCACCCCAATTCCTCTTTCCCCCACGTTGTTACTGACCTGGCTCAGGTCTCTGTCTGGCCCCTGACCAGGTGCAGCAGGGCAGGAGGAGGAGATCAGAGGCTCTGCTGGAAGCACATCTACAGGCACCCTCAGTTTGTTTGATGCAATTCAGCGCTTTGCAATTTGCAGTGCCTGTGTTGGGGTGCCATCAGAGCTTGCATGGCCAAGTGACGAAACAGATCAGAGAACTGATCCTGACGGAAATAACTTGGGGGGAGAAATACACGTATTTTTTTGCTGGAATCAAGTCCCTGGTTGAGTTTAGTATGTGGCATACACAGATGTGTCTGCATAGTGCATCAGGAGAGAAACCAGCAGTCTTAACTGCTGCTGGTAGTATAACCTGGTTTCAGCTGTGCTGCTATCCAGTATCTAATCATTCCCCCAGGATTATGTTTGCTAAATGCTAAATACCATTTTGCTGTCATTTATGTTCATATACCTCTAGAAGGTCACAGTGGCCAAATGCTTGGCACTGGGCAAATAACACAGACATGGAATACACACCATGTGCATGCCAAAATGTTCACCCTAAGTAACTAGGAAAAGAACATGTGGGGGGTGGAGTTTTATGGCAAGTTAGTGAGTTAAATTGGCCTAATGTGCCCAGTTGAGGACCAGGCCAGTGCAAGTCACTGAGGGGAAATCCCATCTGGAGCGGCTGAGGCCACAGGGGCATCCCATTCAGCATCAGCAAGCTGTTGCAGCATTGAAAGCATGCTGCCTTAGAGAAAAGAAAACCTCCAACAGGCAGAGAGCAGTCCAAATCCTCCCCCGAGTATTAAAACTCCTACTGGCTTCAGGAGGGGCAGGGGTGGACAAATGCCCTTTCCAAGGCATCCTGAGCAAGCTGCAGCCCCCTCCCCGTTACCACCTCCAGTGCAGGATACCCCGAGTCACACCCTGCACCTCACCTCCCCGTCACATCCCATCCCTGCTGCAGCTGCAGCCCCAGATCAACCCACTTAGCTGTTCAGTCTTCAAGTTAGAGACAGCGTGATTAGGATTAATTTCTTTCTACAGTGAGAGACCAACTGATCCAGCCTACTTGCACCTGAAGATTCAATTAAATAGCTAGACTTTTTCCAGTACAAAAAAAGTACTTACATGACTGAAATGTTGTTCGCTTTCCTAATTCAGGTTTACGCAAGTGTGCAAAAAATTTCAACTTCAACTCTTTTTCATCTTTAAAAAAATTGAAGACATTATATAAGGGAAAATTTGATCTTAGAATGGTTTACAGTCAGACTTTGAATTCTCAGTGTGGAGAATAGTAAAAATGAATTATTTTGAAAAAAGGCATAATTTTTAGCTACATGTTAATAGAGCTCAACTATATCATTTTTGCCTTGGATGAAGCAGCACCTTTTATGTTTTGATAGCTAACTTTTAATTACACTAAGAGAAGAGCAGTTGTAACGCTCTGATAAAGCACAGAGAATTATTTTTTTACTAACGGGTGAAGTAATTATTCTGTGAGTCTTCAGCACAGGACATACATGATTGCTTAATACTTTTCGCACAGGATGCCTATAATTATTGGACTGAGACCCAGCATAAGAATGAAGAGCTTCTCAGTCCCCTGTTTTCTGGTCCATTTCTGTAAGCCTACACAGAAAGGAAGGCACTTATTTAAAACTCTGCATTACAGACAGTAATAGTGCATGAACAATTAATTACGAATAAATCTATTAAGGATGAACAACTAATTGCTGGGCAGCAATTCATAGAATGGGGGGGACTCATAACTCCACCAAACACTTTCCACAACTGAATTTATTTTATAATGTATCATAACTAGAAAATAATGTGTTACAGCTATTCAAAGTAAAGAAAATATATTCATAGAAAGCACAGCTTCGGCTAGAGAGTAATTTCTAAGCTCTTCTATATAGCAACCACCCAGAAACTCTCTTACCTGGGCAAGGGAAGAAAGCAGGTTTTCAGGACAAAGGGATGGCATGGCATGGCAAGGGTAACCTCTATTAAAGTGGCATAGTTTGTCATATCTGACAACCCACTGAAGAAAGTTATCACTAGTTAAGGGCCTGACCCCGCATTCCTTAAGTTGACAAAAATCCCTTTGAAGTCAATGAAGCATCCTGCTCAGATAACTATATCAGGATTTGGCAATTAATGAAAACTTTTAATTTCTTAAGTAGATTATAAAAGGTTTTCCCTGAAAAACAACGATTACATGTTACTCACAGCATCTCCTCGGCAGCGTGGGTTTGTTTCCGGCAGCTCTTGTAGCACAGTCACTGTTTCTCACTAACGAGGAATTACCAAAAGTCAGAACCACATTGTTTTCTATTTGCATTGATCTGCCTTAAGTGTTCTTCTCCAGCTGATGTCTAGCTGAAGGTTTTGACAGCTTTGCATTCAAAAGGTCAGTAAGCAGTCCTCAGGGCAATTTGATTTAAACCTTTAGCATTTTGCACACTCCCAAGCAGCAGTGCATAGTAGGACATGTGTGTTCACAGCCTCCGAAAGGTCATACTTCCCAGCCCTCAAAACAAAACCCGAGTCAGAAATATTTCAGCTGGTAGAAAATATCAGAAAAGCTATCAGACAATTATGAAAACATTTTCCACTAAATTAAACTCAAAAGGGCTTAAGAAAACCAAATTGTGATGTATGTTTTTAGACTGTGGGGTATTTCAACAGAAAGTTTTACATTCTGTCGCATTTAGGAAGGCTGTCTGATCTGTCTTTCCTCAAGAGGCATGCTCACTTACTTAATGTCTGTTCAGGTTTTCCAAGCTGCTTGGCCTCCCCCCTCCCCGAAATCCCAAGCCTCTCTCTGGGATGAAAACCTGAAACCTACAATGCAGAATTTGTTTGAAGTCTCATTAAGCAAGAAACCTCAAATTAAGGACAGCTCAGCAAAACAAAACATTTTTCTGCAGAGTCACGTGGATGTAAACCAAGCATTACATGGAAGTTCTCCCTCATTATCCCCTTTGCAAGCTGTTTGTATTCTGATTAGCGTGCTAATGATATATGTTCCACATAGACAAAGCAATTAAGTCTCCATTTCAAAGAGAAATGATTTAGTATAAGAGTACCAAAGCTTGTGCTTGCATCTCCTACTGATTTTGTGATGCTGCAGAGCAATACGGCAGCTGTTAAATGCTGAATTCCCATTTATAACTATGGAAGATGGTAGGTGTTGGTTGCCTTTTAAATGTATAGACGTTTCAATAAGGTGCTTCTATGGCACCAGAGGTATGGATTCTTGGTGGTGGTCTAACTGCAGATAAATAAGTAAGCTCCTCTCAGTTCACATCATAAAAACTGCACATTGATTCCTTTAAAGAAGTTGTTCATTAAAAAGGGGAGATATTAAAACAAACGAACTTCCCCAAAAAAGCAGAATCTCCTACAAAGGAAATAATTTGATAAGACCCTATGTGAAGAATCCAAGCACCACGGCAAACTAATTAATGAGAAACAGAAAGGAAAACACAATCGAACAGGCAGCATGAAGAACAACAGACAGAAGAGCCCGGTTTCCTAACAATCAGCATTCTTTTTGACCACACAGGAAATAAGTAAAATGAAAACAGTATTTAAAACTACACATATTCAGTTTTAATTAATTCGTATGTGTTCTAGCATGTTATCATCATAATTATGTAATACCCACCCTAGGGAATTGATAAAGAGTATCAAATATTCGCTAAGTAACATTGAAGTCGCACTGAAAAAAATACACAAGAAAGAAAAGGAAATCTGTGCTGATCCAGGGCACGTTTCACGCTGACAGTATGTCAGAGGCATCCGTGGATTTCAGTGAGACACATGCAGATTTTTGTAAAGACACCGTCAGTTAGTGAAACAGCACCAAACCGTGCTATGGATTTACGGAACAAATCAAACGCCAAGGCACAAGGTAGCTTGCAAAGTAAGTTTATGTATGAAACAATGAGGTTAGAGAGGGAAAAATAGGCTAGAGAAGGAAAATGAGTAGCCTACAGTCATATATTTTGCCTAGGTTTGATGCGTAAGTACTCAACCCTGTCTCTAGTAAAAAATAGTTTGTTTAATATGCTACAGATGTGACTTATAAATAAATGATTTTTGATCGCTATTAAAGTCATGTGTCCTTCAAGCAGCGTAAGTGAAGCCTCAGCGGCACTTAAAAGAAATTATTGGTTTAGCCTCCCACTAACCCACAGCTCTGCCTCATGATGCGACCAGAACGCTTAGGAATCACCTGTACCACCTCGAGAAGTGAAAGATTTGATACAAATAATGCCCAGCCTAAAAATCTGTCAGTTGAGAGAAATGAATTTTGAAGAAAAACCCACAGCCCCAAACCTCCGAGTTATTGTTGCGTGCTTCTTGTTCCTACCTAGGCTCGCTTCTGTGACACCAGGCTGCAAAGCATTTCTGCGGACATGATAACCTTTGGAGTAGACGTGGAATTTTAGAGAGAGACAATTTCAGACCAAAACCCTTTAAAGCCAATACAAATCAAATTATTGACATCGACTGAAAAATCTAAGAAAACCTCACCCGCAGCAGTCTAAGTAGACCTTTGAATTATAAACAATTTATACTGCAAGCCTTCGTTGGGGTTAATCTATATACTTTACCTTTTTGGGGCTAAATAAATAATTCACTTCTTTGACAGCATCGTATTTATTTATTCAGAAACACCATTCACTGCATAACAGTAATAATTAATACGCAGGCAAACGTCACCAGCGCCCTTATCGCACGTGAAACAGAAGTGGTTTAACCTCGCCAGAGAAGTTAAGCCCCTGAAGACCCCCCGCGGTTTCCCGCCGCCCCGCGCCGCTGGCGGCCCCGCCCCCCGCGCGCAGCTCGCTGCACAAGCGCCCCCCTGCGTCCCGCCCCCGGCACAGGCGGGGCTCGGCCCCGCGCTGGCGCCACCTGGCGGCCTCCCCCCGCAGCGCCGCGGGAGCGCGGCCGAGCCGAGCTGAGCCGAGCCGAGCCGGGCCAGCAGCCCGCAAGCGGCTCACGCCTCCCCTTCAAACAGAGTTTCTTCACAGATCTACGCTTTTTAACCAGGTCTGCACAACATCTCTTACCAAACGTCAACCCTATGTACTCCTTTTCACAACAGATTGGTGCAGTTAGCTCTTACCTACCTGGGAAATGTGTCTGCCTTGTGAGGGGTCTCACCTGGCACTGCTGGGCCTTAAGAGTAAAGAAATTAGTGTAACAGGGATGGTTGTTAACAGGCATGGAAGCAGCTGTTAAATTTTCATCTGTAATGCCACGGTAACTGGTCTGCAGCTGGCACACAGAGCTGTACTAGAAACAGTGTTCCTGGTGAAAAAAAATAGGTAAGTGTTCGTAGTAGTGCCCCACAAAATCTAAGTGTGTACGTTTCAGGGAATACGGAGGTGTAATGTGCAGAAAATACAATTACAAAGGGACACGCAGCAGATGCGGGAGAGCATCGCCCTGGTTGGCCGAGGCAGCACCCTTGTTCAGTTGTTCGTGACCCCCTCCAGAAACCTCCCGGATTGCATCCCCTTGTGCTGCCCTGCCCGCAGACGTCAGGGCGTTTAGTCTCCTCTAAGAGCCAGGGTTTGCAATTTCAGGATTCTTTGAGATGCTTCAAGACCACTCTGCCCACTTCCTCACGACAAACAGGTGGCCCAGGACAAGTCCTCACCAGGGTGTTTCCCGTACTGGTGTCTCCTCTGGCCCAGACCCATGAAGCTCTGTACCAGCCTGTCACCCCTTCCACAGATCTCCCCACGTCCGAACGGCTCCAGCCACGTGAGCCATGTCTCTTGCTCCTCCCGGTCTTTCCCTGGCTGCCTGTGAGTGTTCAGGCCCATGAAGTGGGCCCCCTTCAGCCTGTGGCATCCCCCACAAGGGCTGCCTCGCTCCCATCACCCTGCCCCAGCACTTAGCCCCATTGACCTCTCTTCTCTTAGTTAACCACAAGCTGTTATCACCGTTCCTCAACAAACCTAGTTAAAAGCCCACAGAAGGGATTCCCGGCACTCTATCACCCACCACTTCTCAGTGCGAACACTTGGTTCAGGCCCATCTGGCTCTGAACCCTTCCCTTAATGCAACTTGTTCCTTTCTTTGTCTATTACAGCACCATGGCAATTTTATAAATTCATACCCAAAGGTGGAAAAGCAGCCTTTCTTCTCATGCCAGAAGTCACAAGCCTCCAGCTTCACCCATCTTGGGAATCTCCACCCACTACCTGCCCAAGTAGGGCCTCCAGCTGCCTCTTCCTACTCCCACTGCATGGTTTGGTCTTTTGCCTCTACAAGGTCTCTGGCAAAAGACCCTTATGACCTCTTGCTGTTCATCCTCCCCGATGCTACAAGTCTGCTCACTTCTGTAGCTCCTTCCTGGGGCAACTCAGTGCCTTGCCCACAGCAGAGCTCCTGCAGGCAAGGCCAGCCCTGCCCCGGCTCCGCGGCAGGCAACAGGTACTCCCTGCGGCCCCAGACCTGGCAGCAGCATCCTTCTCCAGGCGCTTCCACCCATGCGCCAGGGCTGCTTCCCCCAGCTGGCACTGGGGACCAAGCCCTGCGGCGCATCCCCATCACTGCTGGGCAGTCTGCGCTGCCTGGAGCAGAGTTTCAGGGCCCCTTTCACATCCCTGCCACACTCGCCACCGAAGCCTGTTGGCTGCGTGCCTGCTGACCAGCTGAGAAGGGTGTTCCTACCATAGGAGAGAGGAGCCTGACTCTCCCTCAGCAGCAGTCAGCAGGCATTTCTGCGAGGCCTCCACCTTTGCCTGTTTGCCATGTAGCGTTTCTAGGCTGGCCATACAATGAAGGCTCACAACTACCTAGAGCTTTTATAAAAACATGGTATTAATTTTTCAAAGACTGCATGTCTTGAGAGCAGAACACTCAGAAACGGCACTGCTGCACCTCAACGCCTATGAGAAAGTAGCAGCGTATTGCGGTGGAACTGCTCTCCAGGTCTACCTAGGAGTACTAAAATTACTGAGTTCTTGCTATTTCAAGACTACCGATTTGCACTTCAAAGAACTGAGTCACAACTTATTAGAATAAACTTTTATTTACTGTTCTCAGGATCCTTATTTTATACTTTAAAGTATGCAACAAAACCTGCTACATTCAAATCTATACAGATTTACTGATATATCATTCATGTTTTACAAAACTGCATATAGATTTGGGAAATTTGTATAAGTTACCTTTATTTACATGTAATATTCTCAGCCCTAATGACCTAGTCAAAGAATAAAACAAAATGGGATTTTAAATATCCCTTAAGACCCATTACATTTGTTACATAATTTACATATCTTTAGAGAGAGATGTGCTACACTTCCTTCTTGCATATTTATAATGACTGTGACTACACAGAAATTCGCTGGCCAAAGCTAGGTACTGTCATTTCCTCAGATCATATTGGTAATAAAATGTTAAAATTAGAGCAAGCCGGATATGTAAACCAATTTTTCTTTCGGAACCAACTTTGCTAATCATTTTAACCAGCACTTGCTCAAAAAAAAAAAGTGTTAACATTAATACAAAAAAATACCCACATGTACAAAAGAAATCAAACTAGTATTTATATGACAAGTTGATCTACAATAAATTGCACATTGTTGGTTATGACTTTGGTTATACTGTATTAACAAATTTGGTTTCTAGACTAACAGTGGAGAAAAAAAATATAAAAATGCAGCTATAGAAACTAGCATAACCTGTAAACATATTACAGAACCAAATTCTGCATCTGGTTACATGTGCATAACCTCCATGCAGTTCAGCGAAGTTTGCACATATCAGACTGCTGAATTTGGCCCAGAAAACCCTGTAAACATGTTCTTTATTGTTATGTAGTGCAATACTGCAAGAATGGATAATAAAGGCCTCTAACTACCAGTAACTAATACTGAGTGATATCCATACAAATTTCACTTTAAGATTAATTTGTTGCAAAAGGCTAATTGAAAATATTATCCATCGTAGACCTATAAATTTATCAAAAAAGTGATGAACACTCAATAAACCAACAACAGTATACAAATTCAGAGAAAAAATGGGTATCATTTCTCATTAAAATTCAGAATAATGCTGCTTGTCTGTTTTATATAAAAATCCTGGTTTTGTTACACTGTTTTAACAAAAGCAAGTTAGAAACAGAAATCTAACAAATAAAATGTGTCAGCAAGTCAATGTTTGGCAAACTGGTGGCTGATAATGCAAACAAATTCTTTCCAACATTTTACCTAATATGCTGAATTATAAGGTGCTTTGGACAGATCTGTAGCAAACAGCCTGAAGCAGCACAGATTATGATATTGCATTACATGAAGTTTGTTGGTTTTGGCTTGTTTTGTTTTGTTTTGTTTAAAAAACAGTTTAACAATTTCAGTTGTTCCTCTTAAAGCAGCAATTCAAATTTACACCCTCTGCAAAGATTTCTTCACAGTTTTACTTCAGTAGTTTACTGCAGAACAGTCTGTCAAATACTGTAGAAGAGGCAACTGCTTAAAAACATTTTAGTTTTTGACTTACTTGGCACTGGCCCATCCAATGTGTACGTTGTAGTTATTAGCAAAATACATAAAACTGTGGAAATGGCAAAATACATTTTCAAAAGCTAATGAATTTTTAATACTTACTTATCTTACAAGTGATACTATGAAGATTCAATAGCCATGTGACTAGATACAATGGTAGTCCCTGGAAAATTCAAATTTGTTTGTAAACCCTTAGAATGAAATTGCAGCACTGGACCGATATAATTTATGTCTGTGTCTTAATCAACCCCATCAAAACCCTGAGTATTTTCAATCGCTAGAAGAAGTTTATCCCATAAATCTTCAAATGAGTCATACGGAGGCAAATCCAAGCGATTAAAGCTGAAAAACAGATGAAAACTCTAAGTATTTTATCACTTTTACTAAAGGTCATAATTTACCTAAATTAAATACTCACCAGGTATGAGCTCTTGGCAGTTTTTCAGGGGTACCCCACTGTTCAACTGTAAACAACTGTGGTCCATTTGAACCTGCAGAAAACAATGCATCAATTTTCACCCCATCATGAGGTTCTTTTATAATTAGAGATTAAAATTATGAAATATTTTCCTTTTTTGTAATCCAATTCTGGCATTAGTAGAAGCTAGCTATATGAATCAAATACAGTCTATACTCAGTAATGGTCAATAATCCCAATTCACTTGTATTTTAATTATTTCTTGCTATGTCTTAGTTTCAAGAGACTTTTACACCTTAAACTCAGAAGTCTAAGACCTAAATGCATATGCATAGTAGTTGGTATTGAAAATTTTATGCAGAAGACAGTTTTACACTGTATAAGCTTTGCCTGTAAAAATTTAGACATGTTTATCACAATGTGCCAAGTTTATAACCTGGCAGAAAGTATTCAATGTCCACCTTTACCTACGCAACCACAAAGTAGAGTAACTGAGAACTTTTTGAAATACGGTGACCATATGTGTACTCCAGGGATATACATATGCACTTGAGGGAACCTTTTTGGCTAGCAAATGCAGCTCCGGCTACGCCTGTGCCTTTCAGCAACTGTCTTACAGCATGTCATATCTGAAAGTTTCTTGGACCTCTCAACTCTTGCCAAGAGGATGCAAAGGGCACTTTGTAACCATTTCCTTAAGCTGTTGAAAGCGTTTGTGTATGTCTGGAGAAGACTGTGTAGTTTAAAAAAAAATAATCATTATCTTGTCAGAGAAGAGGAGATTATCTCTGATGATGGGTGTCTTCTGAGTATGCTACAAGGAGACCATCAATACAGTTAGAGAATTGTATTCCAAGGCAGATAGCTACCCAAGAATGAATAGCCTTCTGCTTTTGAAATGGAAGATGTGAAACATGTTTCAGATTAAAGATGAGCAGCAGTGATGAGAATAGGCTGATCTATGAATACAGCTGAGGTGTAAGTGCTGTGTGTAACCTATGAAATGAATAAATGAATTTGGTTTTATAATGCAGACACCTTCCCTTTTTTTTTTTTTTTATGACTCCTCCAAAATGTTGTGGATTTTTTTGTTTGGTTGGTTGGGTTTTTTTTGTTTGGGTTTTCTTACTATGTAAGTTAAAACTGTCAATTCAAAAAGATTTAGTTTGTGGTTTTATGGAGACATGAAAAAAAGAAATGCATACACACTCATAATAAAATGAAACAATATTATGATAACATGTAATATTGCCTATTGCAGAAGTGGATTTGGAAGATGTTAGCCAATATACAGAAAAAAAACCCCACACAACAAAAAAGCCAAGACAATTAATCCCAAAGATGATAATAAAACAAGAGGAAGAGAAAACCCTTTTACAACTACTACATATACAAAAAGGTTGGAAATACCAATCAATGCACAGAAATTATACTTAATACGAGTCTAGTGAATGAACTAGACAGATGAGAGCAAACACTGAGCGCTTCATCCTAAACTATTATCAGTGAGACATATGTCAGTAGTTGTAGAAACACTTCCAGCTCCTCTTCTTTACTTTCTTCTTTGGGTTACATGTTTCTTCAACGCAGAAGGCTGGTTAGAAAAGGTAACTAGTAAGAATGCCTGGAATAAGGATGAAGCACAGAAGCAACTCTATGACTGACGGTGCGTTCTACCACGTGACAAGATAAAACTCCCTTTTAATAGCTAGGTAAGAATAAGTCTTCATTTTAGCTATCCAACTAATTAACTAGAGGCTGACAAAGCAGGGTGGGCACAAGACAAGAAATACGTCTCTTCAGTGTCCTAGTTCTCAAACTTGGGTGGATTTGTCCCCCGACACCAAGCGCTCCCTTTTTATGATCAGAAATGGCTCTCTGAGCCACAAGAGGGAGATCTCCCACTAGAAAGCCAGCTCCGGGACTGCAGCCCGACAGTGGGAGGGGAACAACCACGGGGGCAGCCCGGCAGCAGGAAAAAGCCACGTACCAACATGAAGCACTGAAGAACCACCTACGGTTCTTCAAATACGAGAAGGTACTGAAAATGTGACTGTGATCGTTAGTGGGGTTTAGTGAGGATGGCATGCTGGCCACAGTAAAGCAGAAATAACTGCAAGAGAAAGAAACAAAGCACTATACAAGACAACTGCTAATTGAATTTTTCATTAATGAGTGAATAGAACTACAGAAACTGAGACTTGGCCAGAAGACTGCCTAAGGATATCCTAATGCCTGGGCAGAAGCGAGCCAAGAGCTTCAACAGTTTCTTTCCCTATATCATTCCTTAGTTCTGTGTCTGGTAGTGTTTTTAGACAAATAAACAAAAATCCAGAGGCGGCAGAATTCTGATCAGGTTCCACTGTGACAAGCATGTGCTGTAATTCCAACAGAACCAAGGTTCAGGTGCAACGGCAGACACATGGCTCAAGTCTGCTGAGGGCACTGTTCTTCCCATTGGAACTCACAACTCATTCACTGATGGAACAGGAAAAATAAACAGAGTATTTATGATGAAAATGAAGAGAGGGAGAAATGGGGACACATGGTGGGTGGTATTTTTTCACAATTCTAGTGTTTTATAAACAAATTACTGTCTTGTTTACAAAGAAGGAAATGTTTATTCAAATACACAAGTTAGGCTATTCAGACATTTGCACAGGATCTCAAGCACTTTTAGCCTTAATAAAGTAGTCTAGCAGAAAACATAATAGCTGATGGCAGCTGAAAACAGACTTCCCATAAGCAAAACACCCCCACCCTTTGTGGGCTGTTCTATCCGCTTGCTCGCGGTCTTTCCACAGTGGGTTTTCTGGCTTTGGTAAAGTCTGCTCCCCGCTGCCATCTGCTTGTTTCAGTTTCTGCATTGTAGGCTCGCTACTTTTATTTTGGCATTATGTTTAACTCGCGTCATCTCAGTGGTCCTCTTTAGGGTATACCCTTACAAACAATTTTATCTGTAAAACTGTGGCTTGTGAACAGATAAAAGCAGTTGGGGAACTTATAAGAATCTGAAGTTAACTGCTGATGCCAGCATGTCTTTGTAATCAGATCTCAGATAACTGAGAATTTTCTTCAAGCTCAATCGCATGTTAAACAGGGAGTTTTGCAGCTCTTCAGAACTTTAAAATCCACACTCATTTGAGAAGTCCTATACATTTAAAAAACAGAATTAAAATGAAGTATTTATAGAACATGGGAAACGTGTGATCTAAGTGACTCTTTTCTAACTTTGCTTCTTATAATTGCCAGTATATACTCATTTTTAAAGCAAAATTTGAAAACTAATGTGCCTATGTTTGAAGTCAAATATCATGGCAATGCTGGCATCATGTTCTCTGTTACTTGTGGACATAATCATAAGTACTCACCATATAGCTCAGCAAACCCATTCATAGGTACGCGCGATGTGCCAGTAACAAATTGAAGTAATCTTATTCTCTTTTCAGAGTCCATCATTAAGACTGCCTATATAAGAATCATTATAATTACAGATTTATTTTTAAATTAAGGTTTTAAGCTAGCAGATTTATGCAACATAGTTTCTATCTCTAAATCATTATCCTTTATAAATATATGCATATTTTTTAGTGACACACAGTCTACTCTGCCTATTGCTAAAAGCTATGAAATCAACAATTTTTTAACAGCACTGTAACAAGAGTACAGTTACTGGCTTAGCAGGCTGTTAAAATACTTCCCTTGAAGATTTGGCCCCTACTTTCTTTGAAGTTTCCTGATGTTATGAGCTAGCAGCCAAATTCCTGTAATTTATTGAACAGAAGAGTTTAACACCTCTTCAGTGTAACCATGCCAGAAAAACCTACACAAAAATATTTTTAACCCCAGTCAGACATGGATTTTTTTGTAAAAGCAAGTATCAATAGTGCATTTACATTCTTACCATGCATCTCATTTTTAGTTTTCTTACTATCTCTCTCAGGAGTTTTAATGGTCAAATATTTACCTACCTATTGATGAATCACACTATAAACTAGCATAGCTGAAAGGCAGCAGCTTTTAAGATAAGAAATAGTAGAACTTCACGATACCTTCCAGAACCACTGTATTACTTGATGGTTTATGTTGTAGCCATTTTTGTATTTTGTATGTAGTTTCCAATCAGCCACATCCACATCTCCCAGTCCACACATTAATAACTACACAGATAAAAAAAAAGCGCCAAAGTTTAAATCAGTAACATTAAGCTTCAACATAGTTTGTCTTCTTTTCCATGATACACTTACCTCTAACTCATTTTCATCAAAAATTTTAATCAGATCCTGTGGTATTAGTTCAAAAAAGCCCTAAAAAGATGAGGGAATTTTATAAAAATCAAGTCAACATTATTTAAGCATTTTTTAGATGCTTTAGTAAATAGAGCCAAAGCAATACATCAAATACAGATGTTTGGACACCAGCAGTCCCCAGTTTGGCTATAGTACTTTTAATTCTGACTTATCTCACATCTCTATTGTGCTACACTGAATGGTGAATATACAAGTCTGAGTATCATATATGTAATATCATTTATACAAATAAGGATAAACCAGCTAGTTTAATTTAATTCTATTAGTTTGATTTAATTTTAATTTCTGCAGAGTTCATTAAATAGTTTGCACTACAGCTAAGACTGTCAGCCAGGTTTGAGAAATAAGCAAATTTTTCAATATGAATTAAACAGCTCAGTAAAAATATACCAAAAAGATTTTGAAGTCTGAAATAATTCAAAGCTGACACTACGAACAGTATCACTGCCTTTTTTATACCTCTAGCAACATTATCTGTGGGTCTTCAGGATGTCCAAAAAAGCTTGTCTTAAAAATTAGATGCAACAAATTCTTAGAAGAATTATTTTTGTAATTAAAACTATACCTCTTTAAAGGCTGCCATTTGTTTCTGTACTCTGCTCACAAATCTCCACTGAATTACAAGACTGTAAAAAAAAAAAAACCAAAACATTTAAAATAAAAGCAATTTATATACAAAGCAACAACTTCCTTTTGTTAATACAACTAACACGCATCCCCTATTACTAGGGGGGCAATCCAGTGAGATACATTGCATACAGTGACCACTACTTACTGAATGTAGTCTCTCTTGTTCTTGTTGGTGACAACTATTTCTGATCCACCACTTTTCAGTTCATGCTGATGGGTCTAAATGCAATATATAGAATAGGTCTTAAATGAGATACGTACGCAACAGAATTCGTATGGCAACATCAGGTAATTTAGTTAACTCTTGAAGACTGCAGAATTTGAAACTATGAGAAATCGGACCAGTTTCACAGGTCACCTGAATAAATAGAATTTGGTTGATTGTTTTAAAAAATGTATTATTCAGGGATGCCAGACTGCAATGGAGCAACCTCCATTTTTCCTGACCTGGTACAATAAACCACCTAAGCTTGCACACAAGTTCTCAGTAACGTGGACTTCACTAACTGCATATTCTGCAGTTATATGACCCAGCCTTTTTTCCAAATCTCAAGGAAAAACACTTACAGAACAATTTCAGCAATGGTCCCAGTAAATAAGTGAATCAGTATACATATCTGTTACATAATGATTTATATTACTAAAACCTCAGTAGACAAATATCTGATTTTCAGTTCATTACGGATGTACTTTTTCACACGCCTACTTAGGATCACTTTAGTTACACAAGACCACAAAGGCTATTATCCTACTTAGATTTAGTTGGCACCTGTAATTTGGTATTTTTACATGGCTTATCTTGGATAGCTTTCTACACAACAACAAATTTGTTTATTCCATAGCTTTCTAGTACATTTTAGAGAAAAAAAAAAACCCTCTATTATCTCCCAGTGAAATTTATGATTCCAGCCATTTCCAAAAGAGCTCATCCTTTCCAGCCAATCACATAAAACCAACCTCTGCTTCAGATTAAGTAATGAGAATATGGATATCTTAGTCTCAGTTGCATTCACAGCAACAGCTACATTTCACACAAATATTATTTAAGAAAAAAGCACGAGCTATTTTTTAAAGCTCTGCTTATTTCCAAGTCCTTTATCACATCACAGCCAGGCTAACAGAGCACTGCCATGAGCATGTGCCAGCTAAAAGAAGCAGCTGAGTGAACAAACCAACACGACTGTGAATGAAGGGTTTTTCTTAATACCATAGAGATAAAATCAGCTAATTTCACAGGTCAAATGTACATGAACATACTAACCTGACCAAAAAGTTCTTCATCAACTATAAATCTGAGGTCCAGTTCTGTTGGATCATTTTCAAGAATCCATCTCAGAGAATTGTAATATTCACTATCCTGAGAGAAACAGAATTACAAAATAGTAAATACAAAATAGAGTAGCCACCTTTTAAGCTACAAGAGGCTTCATTGCAGCCCAGTGAATACTGCTACCTAGGACAATCCTGTACTGGATACAGAGACTCTGCAATTGTGCAAAGCGACAAAGACCTTTAAAGACGTTTGAAACCTGAAGACTCAGCAATCTCAGGACTAAAAATCTCTCACACAGCAAAATGGTTATAAGATGTCACAGCATTATCTGAAGTAATGTATTTTGGACTCTTCTCGGTCTCTCATCCTGTATTTATCGTCCCTTTACTGTTAGGCATTACTACAAAGAGCCTTAGGAAATGAAAATCAAGATACTGCCAGTCGCACCCTGGGCTGCATCAAAAGAAGTGTGGCCAGCAGGTTGAGGGAAGTGATTCTCCCCCCCTACTCCACTCTCGTGAGACCCCACCTGGAGTACTGTGTTCAGCTCTGGGGTCCCCAGCATAAGAAAGACATGGACCTGCTCGAGCAGGTCCAGAGGAGGGCCACAAAGACGACTGGGGGCTAGAGCACCTCCCCTATGAGGACAGGCTGAGGGAGCTGGGGTTGTTTAGTCTGGAGAAGGCAAAGCTCTAGAGAAACCTTATAGCAGCCTTCCAGTACTTAAAGTGGGCCTAGAGGAAAGACGGGGAGGGACTCTTTATCAGGGAGTGTAGTGACAGGACAAGTGGTAATGGTTTTAAACTGAAAGAGAGTAGATTTAGCTTGGATATTAGGAAGAAATTCTTTCCTGTGAGGGTGGTGAGACACTGCAACAGGCTGCCCACAGAAGTTGTGGGTGCTCTCTCCCCAGAAGTGTTCAAGGCCAGGCTAGATGAGGCTTTGAGCAACCTAATCTAGTGGAAGGTATCCCTGCCCATGGCAAGGGGAAGTGGAACTATGTGATCTTTAAGGTCCCTTCCAACCCAAACCATTCTATGATTCTATAGTATGGGGCAGGAGAGCGGGAAATCGGGATGCTTCTATTAATCTTTTACTCAGGAACAGATAGGAACTATATTCTGTATTCTTATAGGACAGCAAAGCCAGTAATAGATTAGAGATTGAATAAAAATCACTCTGCCCATAACTACTCTAGATAAGAACCATTATCAGGGTAACAAACAAACAAGACAATTGTAAGGACCAGGTTTTCCTCTAAAAATGTTACATTGTATCACTCATTAAGATTGTCAGTCTATGAAAGTACAAGAATACGTTTCCTTTTAATAATCAAAAGACACAAACTAATTTAAAAAACAGGTTGAGACAGGGATCCCAAAGATGATTATATTTAAGAACCTTAGTGTCTAAAAATATTTTAAGAAAACATTATAGAAACTTTAGAGTCAAGTTTTCAAGACAGCTTAACTGACTTAAACCAGAGTCTAGGTGTCTCTGATTTTCATTGGAAGTATTAATTCCTATACAGCATACAGACTTATAAAAGAGTAGCCTAAAATTTCTTTGAATCATGCACTTTCAACCTTCACAATGTCATTAAAGATATATTAAAAAAAATTAATATGATACATGATAAAGCAAATTACATACCACAGACTCCATATCATGAAGCGTTATTGGTTTTTGGAGCATCATCTTGTAAAAAGGACGAATAAAAAAGGCTTTAAAGAAGAACAAATAAATTGAACAATATGTAACTTAAAATTCAAAATATGTAGAATGTTAATCTAAATATCATATTACATAAAATAAATACTAACCATCCAAAAGTTTGCCATGGTAAACAGCCATTCCAGCTACACGACCTATGAACTTGAAATAAGAGAGATGATCTTCATTGCAAAGTCCAGAGTTTGGATTGATCTGCAGAGTATAGTTATCTCTGAAGTTGAGGGAGGGAGCAGGGAAGAGAAAGAAAAAACAAGATGTTGTACTGTTGGAACAGTCCCACACTTGAAGATCTGAAAGACATCACTGGTTAAATCAGGTATTACTTTTCAGGAAGTTGAAAAAATAATCATATTTGGATTAATGAATCACTAACCTAATATTAAACAATACTCAATAGAAGATTCTATTAGCATAGCAGAAATAAGTTTTGAAATACCATGAACTACCTTTGTAAGTTAGAGATATACCAAAGGGAAGGGCCTAACTCCTATTAATTTTAAAGTAATCAGAATAACATTCTCCGCATTAGTTGTTAAATACTGCCTCTTCTGTAAGTAGTAGATGGTTGCAAACATACGCTTGTCTATGCAAAGATGACATGGCTTATGTTAGGCTGCTGAAAAAAAAAAATACAGGTACTGTCTCCACATTATTCTTCTGTCAAACAAAGAACTAGGTGCAGAATATTGCAGTTATTAACAACTAAACCCTCCTATACAGCTGGGGCGAAGGGGGTAACTCCATTCTTAAAATAGGTATGAGAAATACAATTGATCTGCTTTCTCTAACTAGTTTTCATGTCTTCCCAACCTGTATTACTTACGTAGCTGAATATTCGAACAATCCATAGTAAGGATTAAACATTTCTTTAGAGAGAAGGAAGAACCATTCCCTGGCCACTCCTCCATAGTCTAAACCTTTTTCACCATCAAATTCAATCCAAAGTCTTGCTTTAAGGAAATCTGCTCTCTTTACAGCTATAATTCTTCTATAAGAATCTTCAAGGATTGTTGTGCGATGAATTTTCATTTCAAATCTATTTGGAATATCACTCTAAAAAAAAAAAGGCAATATAAAAACATAGAATAATAGAACAAAAGGCAGCATCTTTTAGCCTTACAGAGTACGCAAATTCTGTAAACAGACAACGAATGGCACACAAATCCTTTTCTTTAATAATTTGGAACCATATGATTGACAAGAGGCTCTATTTACATACAATTCAACTAGCACGGAGAGTTTCAGATACTAAGTTCTATTTCATACCAAGAAAACAGGGTTAAAATAAGTTCTTACTAGTAACAGCATATGCTCAGCTGTTCTGTATGAAGCAAGGCATGGAATTTTTTTTAACACTGAAAATTCATCATATTATAAGCTTGATTAAAAAAAAAAAAGCTCAGTTTATAAATAAAATTATTTTGGAACAATTTTACCTGACTTATTTCACCTTCTAGTTCAATATTCTAACTATAAGGCTAGGTGTCTTAAGACATACATGACAAACAAGTATTCCTACAATATTAAAATAAAAATCAGTTCATTTAAAATTTGAAGTCACAGGAACAAATCATGAGGTTTATGTTTACTATCATATAGGAAAATATTTAAATAAAAATATCCAAGGAGCTCATATTTGCTGCTGAGCTTTCAGACTAAGTCCCTAATAAACCAGGAATAAAACTTGGCTGAATCATTAAATCACTATATGAGAATAGAGTATTTTCCTGATTTCACTTGTTTTCAGGCAGTTTATTTCAGCAATTGCGTCAGGCAAAATTGAAAAATTCAGAGAAAGTAGGAACAGGAAATTTCAACTCGTGTCCGTCTATTACTAGATTAGGATGATGCAATGAAACTCAATATATTTCAAATTTCAAAGAACCAGTCACATACTGAGTAGAAATAATGAATTTTTGAATGCAGAAATATTTAATAAATCAATCTGAAGAGCACATGTTCAGACATGTTTCCTTTTTATTTTCTTATACCCCTTAAATAATCTATCCTAAATGTCCCAAATAAAAAAAAAAAAAAAAAAAAAAAGAATGCTGCATTTAAACGTAATGCCTATTTATATCCAACAACAGCTTGATCCAAACTACAAACAAAAAATAGTTACTTGGGGTTGGGGAGCACATTATTTGTCATTTTCCAAGTTGCAAAATACTGTACAATATTATATCTCTAATTTACATGGTGGCTGAAATATATAGGTCTTTTTCATCATTTCAGAAAGCAGTAAATATCCCTAAATTAAAAAAAAAACATTAAAAAAAATTCCTGGTTTTAGTTGCAAATCAATTTTTCAGAAAAATGTTCAAGCAATAATAAAATCAATTACTAAAACCAAACTTAGCTGATTAAAATAGTATCCAATAATTAAATCTCAATATAAATCAATTCATTACCCTAATTGTCATTTATTTGTATTTGTGAATGCTTAAAAGGCAATAGTAACGTATGCTTTAAAATCTACATGTGCATTTAATTCTTAAATTACTACGATTATATTGTGTGGCTGAGCTGTCTATCACTTCACAGATTAGCATAATGACATTTGAATGAATGCCAAGCTTGTTTGACTAGGAACACAAAAAATGAGGTGCATATACAATTGTGTGCAATTTACACATCAGCTCAAAATGCATAGGCTTCAGAAAGGCTAGAGACAGAGTTGGTAGATAAAAGGTGAAATATGGGTCTAAACTCAAAGGCTATTATTACATATATAAAATATCTCCCAAGGATACCAAATTTGATTGCAGTTGTGCAAAGACTCATTGTTATCTGGATATCCAGATGCTATTTACAGTCTTTTATTCATGCGTTATAAATATATCTGGCACTGCCACTTCAAACTAGAACTTGCAAATGAGATTCATAAACTTAAGATTTTAAGGCTATAACAATTTATTACAGTCATCTAGCCTGATCAAGACAACAGTACAGATTTTTTTTTATCTGAACAGCCTAGAACTGATTCTGAGAACTTCTATTTCCATATTCTGAGTTCCAAAAACTATTTTATGTTAGATCAGTGATTTCCAAACTTTTCTGTTGTCAGCCTACTTCCAGATTCACAAATTTTTTAACCTTTTAGAATTTCTACTTTTTCAATTAGACTGCTTGCAGTCTCATTGCTGCATAAAGTCACAAACCCTACTGGTTAGATTAAATGCTAATTGTTACCAAGTCGTTGCTTCACAAATGTATTTGTGATCAGACAGTAAATCTACTTTCCCTAAGCAGGTTACAAAGTTCTATTTCCTTCCACTGTAACCTAAGATTTCCTTTGTTTAGAGGTATAAGTTTCTTAACTTTCTGCTGGATTCCTAGTGATTACTAACCTGTTTCTTCAATTTCTTTCTGAAGAACTCATACTTCCGCTTGTAGTCCCTGGAGTAAGGCACAGCCTTTAAAAAAAAAAAAAAAAAAAAAAAAAAAAAAAGTGCTTGAGATACTCTTAACAATTAATGTAATATAAACTAGTCTATATTTGTGAAACAGACAATGCATTTAAGTTCTGAGAAAACAGGAATACATGCTTTACTAAGCATCAGGGAAGACTTTCCATTTATAAATATATGAAGAGTTCAAAACATCTGGAATGAAAATACATCTTTGTTCAGATCATTTGTTCTGATCAGTTCCATAGAATTTATCCTGTACTTTACTATTAGCTGATGTGACTGACTAAGCTCACTGACTGGCCCGGATCAAAGTGACCAAAATGCCTTTGGTGACTTACATAACGCATAGTCTTCCCTTGCTGTATCATGAGAGACCTGGCTACAAACACCTCTATTTTCCATGGACAGAGAAGGTTGTTTACATATGTGGGCTATTAATAAACACAGATATCAGCTGAACACTAAAACCCATCTATAATTATAATGTGTACCGTCTTTGCAATTAGTCCTGGTAATTTTGCACTTCAGATTAAATATCAAGGCTAGATAATTATTTTTCAGTTGCAAGTGAATTGCATTCCTTTTAAAGCCATTTGCCTTTTTTTTTTTTTTCCCTTCAAGTTTACTTCATGAATTGAGCTAGTTTTATTTTCGACACTGTGGATAAAAAATAAAGTTTCTTATCCACTTCAAACCCCCCCCAGTCTATAAGGAAACTTTCTAACTACTATGGGAACTGATTTTTCTTTCTGGCATTTAAAAGACCATTTCCACAGAAAGCTTTCTAAACAGGCTTTAAAAAGAAATAAAAATGCCTTGTTCAAATACCCTGGAAGTTTCATCTTCTAGACTGAGTACCTCATAAAGGACAAGAGTTTGTTTGGATTCTATTAACAATATTCTTGAAAAGCATGTAAAGTTACATAAGGAAAGCTTACTGGTCCAGTTATTGCCACATTCTGCAGTCGAGGATCCTCCCATTGTGTTCTCTTTGTATCTGCAAGACATTTCTTAATTAGTTCCATTAATTTAGATAACGTTCAGAAATTAAACGATGAGTGTGGGGAGAATACTACATTGTACATACTGTGGTTTATGAAGAATATTCTTCCATCTGTGTGAGTTCTCTCTTCCCACCCCGGCTGTAAGAAGACGACACTTTTATTATAGATTTCTGACCATGTAGTTTGCATAGAACTCAACACTATCTGCAGTTGGGGGCATTCCCCCCCTCCCCCCATCTACTCTCAGCATTGGAATTCAAAACAGAGTATTTTTTGTATGAAAAAAGCAGGCTGCATTTTCTCATGTGCAAGTTTTGATAGTGCTAATGTAAGTATTTAAATTCCAAACCAAGTATAAAACAGTTTACTTACTGGTAATGGGCCCAGGTCTACTGGATCTAAGGAAGTTTTTCTCCTCGGATGAGCAGAAATTTTCAGTCTTGGATCTTCCTTTGAAAACAAAGCAAGCAGCATGTTAAAATCCTTTTGCTGTTTTGGTTTACTTTTAATTTTTTCCTCTTTATTAATGCTTGTGTAAAGAATATGCCTAGTACCAACTAGATAATTGTTGCATATTCTGCAACCAGGTAGTTCCTTGCTGATTCTCAGTCCTCCAGTAGTTTACTATCATCTTCTAATGACCTCTCGCTTTAGTTTATATATATAAAAAAAAAAAAAATCCCTCATTCAACTCAGTTTTAGTGTAATTGAGTCAAATTAATCTTTCCACATGGTTTCTGGCACACCTTATGCTTTTAGGCTTTGGTGTTTGGGTTTTTTTGTTGTTTGGCTGGTTAGTTGCTTTGGGCTTTTTTGGGGGGTAGGGGGAAGGTGCTTGTGTTAAATAAGGTCTTTCCATAATCCTGAAGAAATGAATATTAATTTTGAATCAATTTAATGCATTTCTCTGTTTCTCCTTCACCTGACAGTAATACTGACCTACTGTTTAAATGCTTTAAGTCCATCTATTAGTACTGCCTAGTGGTACGCAGTGCCACTCTGTGGAACTGTAGCTGTACAACTCCCATATTGTAGCTGCACCTGACCTGCTTTCTTAAGAATTCAGAAACTTGTGTTGTGCACTGTACCACGTGACAAATTCAAGGTTATGGATTTCCTGTTGAAGGTAAGTTTACAAAACTGATTTCTGTTAACAGCACATATAAGCTATCACAGTTTTACAGTTATTACAGAAGCGTTATTTAGGAGATGCTTTACATCTGTGAAACAGATTCCTATATACATCAGTATTTTCCTCTTCCCAAGCTAAACTTTCAAGTACCAACACAGTTTGTAAAATTCATAATGTTCTACTCATAACAGACATTTTAAATGACTTTGCATTTTTATTACATATGCTCCTTAACAGACATGACACAGCTATCTTGGCACTAAAGAAATCTACAGAAGCTCACTGAAAGCAGCAAAGCTTTGACTTGAGGGGAACTACAATTTCAGTCCATGAGAGCAGTTTTCCATTACCCATGTTGTAGTTTTGGTGTTGTGGTCAATAAAGAATGGTCTGCCATTGGGTGCATGTCGGACCTCCCAGCCTTTAGGGAGAAATCCTTGCTCCATTTCAGGCTGCTGCTGAGGAGACTGTTGTGATGAATCACTTGATGTTGCTTGTGGTTGTCTTCCTATAGAAGTACTTTGCGCAGCTGACAACTGACCTGTTTCCACAGCAATCTATGGTAAATGACCAAAAAAAAAATAAAAATCAAAGCCCTGTAGAGCAATATATTTTTCCCATTACCATATATTTTTGACTCATGAAAGCAGTTTCATAAAGCAAGTGCCAGACAGTACATAGATTTGTTTAGTCTAATATCAACAACATTGACTAACAATCACCGATTACGCTACCAAAGTTAAAAGAAGTCTTTCAGGCTTCTCAATCAGCTATCACTCTCCAGAAGGCTTTCTTGGTACAGTAGAGTAACTTGCCATAAATACTACTGTTCCTAACTCTGCATTCTCTCAGATATTTTATGTAGTGCTTTACCAGTTTATGCCTTTCACATGTTCTATTTCAAGAGGTCTCTAAAATTTACTTTTATTATGTGAGATGTTTAAAAGGTTAAATGAATAAAAACATTCATAATTAAAAGACAGACAGTACCTGTACGACTGGCTTAATCCAGGTAGTGGTTCTAGAATTGTGATCTATATAATATGACCTCCCTTTTTCATCTTGACGTTCTTCCCAGCCTGGTGGTAATCCAGATGAAGTAGGCAGTAACTAAATATTAGTGATAACAGAAGAAAAACAGTTAAGAAAGCTATGAAACTCACTGTGAAAAAGCTTTCCTCTGTCAAATTAAAACAAAACTATAATCCAGAAGGTTCATGATTTTCGCAAACTGGATGAAATAGAAAAGCAGTATTTAAGTCCTTACTGAATAGTATGAAGTGACAGAACTTTTTTTTTTTTTTTTTTTTTTAAAAAAAATTCAAGCTCCTCATCTAAAAGGATTCCTTTATATACCTGGTTTAGGCATGGCTGATCCAGCCTAGTACTTCTGGCTATGAGCTCATAGTTTGCAGTATCACCATGAAAACAGTGAAAAGGATGGTGGTACGGCTTTTAATTATAAAGCAAACAATTTGAAAAACAAAACTCATATCTTCACAGGAAGACTGCTTCCTTCTGCAGGCTCTATCCCGGCATTAAGCTAATGTTAAACCAAAAACACAAAGTTGGAACATGAAAGCTTTAAAACTGAACTCCAATCTTGCTAGACTCATAATAGCAATTTTGCCAGGTCAGCTGCCAGAAGCAGAAGGCCAAATCTCACTTAAAATGTCAGCACATAATACATAGTTAAAAAAGTTTTTTAGAAGAAAATCCTTCAGCTTCTCTGCTACACAAGCCTGTGTTTTTTGGAAAATGACGTACCACTGGATGTGCAGGCTGCTCTTCAACTCTGTATGTTTGCAGACTACCTCTTCTGCTGGAATGGCTCTTGAAGTAGTGAAGAGGAATGACATTATTAGCTATTATTGCAGCTTTAAGGATGGCAGTGAACAGTCAACAATGGTTATCACACTTTATTACAGTTTTCATCTTGAACAAAGTGTCTTATTTGTTTTGAAACATCAATTTAATATAATATCTTTGAAACTACTGCTTTCACACTGCTAGAAACATTAAGTTCACAGTGGCTATTATAACCTTGGAACAGAATAATACAAAGGTTGTGAAAGTTCTGAAAACCCTAACGATGGATGTTTTGGCATGTAAAATACTAGAGTTAGTTGCAACCAGTTACATTACAATTGAATTTACAGTATAGAACTTACTGAGTTATTTTGTCAGTAGACTAAAGCCTGGGATATATCAGAGCTAACACAACTTTTCAGAGAGTAGATTAAGTTAATAATAAAAAGATACGAGAGTCTGAGACATCCAGTTTGAGATGAGTAATTCAATCCCTGGACTTTGGATAAGCATCCACCTTTCTGCCTAGAGCCTTATTTAGATCTCACCTGCTCCAATTAAGCAACTGTACTTCATCTTGCTCCAGAATTTCCCCGATTATTTGAAGGACTTTTCCCTATCTATGTACCCTTTTAGAATACTTCAAAGCATGATTAAGTTTTTTAAATTTATTTTTTGGGGGGTGATGGAGGTGAAGGGAGGCAAGACTGTCATTCTAGCTGGCTCTTGCAAATAATTTGAATATCTGACTTTTCCTTTGCTTAGGCCACCCAAGCAAGCTGAAGTAACAGTTTTCTTGCTATCCATAGGATTCTGAATAGCAGAGGTCAAATAAAGTCTTGTTACTCTCACTTTGCTGTTTCCAGCAACACTAGTGATGCCTTCGTACAAACTTAGAAAGACATAGTCAATTCCAAATTTACATTTGGAATAGCATTCTCAGCATCACAAAAGCTAATGATTTTATTTAGATACCAAAAAAATCTTACAGACTACATGGTCTGGGTCACCTTTATAGGCCTTCCTCAATGGACAATGGATTTCTCAAGTCACATAGGTTACAAGGCCATTTGTGGAGCTCGGGTTTCACAATACAGCTGAGCTTATTTAATTGTTTGCTACCACCAAAAAGACAAGCCTCACTCCTGGCTATGTACTCCTGCTGCTTCCCCTTTGCCACCGTAGTATTTGTCAGACAACCAAGCATGCTGTTTCAGCTTGCTAAAACTGCAAAAAAAACAGAGTTGGGGGAAAAAGAACATAGTTTTCTGCTGGGTTAGCAAGCTGAACAGACTCACTGAGAGGATGGATAAGTTTCGTAACTGGTGCGAGGGCTATGGAACTGTATGAGCAAGGTCTCTTTTTCACTGCTACGGAGTCACCAGGTTTACTCAGCCCAATCATAAAACCTTATCCCAATATTCACAATGAAAAATGAGTTATCTTAAACTCGTCCTAGTGGGAAAAGTAACCAATACAGCACAACTCCCTTAGAAATAAGCTTTCAGGATATAGACAGCTTCCTTCATCTGTAATTTTCAGCAGCACTCTGTATGACACTAGAATAAGAGGCAGATTTACACTGAAAAATAGTTCATGCAAGTCTGTTTTAATCTCAGGCAGAAATTCATATGAGCAAAAGCGGGGGAGAATAACATGTTTGCTTAGATGGGGTTCTATAGTAAAAAGATTACTCTTAAATTCTCTGCATTTGAGATGAAATTAAAGGTATAATTGTTAGTATGGATCTTATTCTATCAGCAGTAACGTTTTGTGCAAAATATTATAGATATTTCTGTACATTAGAACAATGAGAAAAATAATTTACGGTGTAGGCTGATAACTGGCCAGTAGCTGATAACTGTCCAGTAGCTGAACTTCCAGAGGTAGTAAGTCTGGTATTCAGTTCTTCTGCAAGATGAGTCTGTATATCACAATTACTCTGAGAGAGAGGTATTTGAAGGTTCTGATTGCTATACATTGTTGCCTCGTCTTCAGTTATAATTTCCCAGCTCTTTAAAAAGAAAATAAAGAAAAAGAAATTTTAAAAAGTAATTCCAAGTTACGAATAGTTAAGACAAGCTTTTTGACTAGATTAAAAAAGTTACTTGCATTTCAGAAACATTTAGAAATTGTTTTTACCTCGGGGGAATCTCTGCTGTCTAGATTTTCTGTATCCTCTGATATCTGTCGCCGATGAGTGAACACATGCTGGGCCTCCAACTGCACACTACCAACATCTGCAACAGCTATGTTGTCCCTATTGGAGGGGTGTGGGGAAGAAGTCAGCATACAGTAGTCATATTTTATCTTTCAACAGTAAGCTAGGCTAACAGCAAAAACATACACTATAGTCATTTTGGCAGAAGAAAAAGAAACAGTCACGAGCTATAAAAATTAATGTAAACTTTTTAAAAAGAATAAGCATTCATGTCAACGTGAACAGTAAGTTAAACTAAAGAACCAGATAGCATTCCAGGTATTATTTTTGTAATTCACATGCTAAGGGGAAAAAAAAATAAATTGAAAAAAACAAGGTAAATAATTTAATGCAGTCCCTGCTGGGAAGGAGGAATCAGGCTTACAGCTGGAAAACAATTTCCTTTCCATTACTATAGTTACTATCTCTTAAAATTGCACCAATTTCTATGTGAATGCATACTTCCAGAGAACAGGAAGAGTACTGTGCAGTTAAAATGGCCACTAGCCAGTGACCATTACACGTGGGCTTGAAGGTTAAGCTATGGAAAGCTCTCTACTAATTCTCAAGCTATTCGCTTTCTAGTTCTCCTTGCTTTCAACATAACTAGAGTGAACTAGTTACACTAGTCAATGTTAAGACTTGAATTTTCAGGCCAAAAGACATACTGAGCAGTTGGTCTTTTCCACTGTGTTCTTCTGAATTCATGATTGACATAGTAGGTCCTGCCGAGGATGTCTTGCCTTTCTTCCCAGCCTGGAGGCAGTGGAGGAGATTCCTGCTGCTGCTGTTGTGGCTGGCTAGCAGCATCTGGTTGGTCCAATATAATCCACCCAGGCTAAGAGATACAATATTAACTGCCTTTATTATTACCAAATTTGAAAAAGTATCTCAATTTACTAAACCACCCTCCTTTTAAGGTGCAGTGCCACTACATCTTAAACCAGTAAGATTGGCTCTGGGTTTTATTGAGTATATTTCTCAAGAAATGATGGGACAAATTATGCACGCAGATATCTTATTTTTAACTCAAGTTCCTTGAACATATTAGCATCAAAAGTTGTTTATTCCAGGAAAATAAACAGCATTCATCGGACAGATTAAAAAAAGTAAATAAACTTCATTTCATACATATGCTGCAAACGTACTAGTCAGATGAGCATACCATTTTGTAACAAAGTTTCATTAAAGCAAGGGTGGTAATGCTGATTAGAGTTGTTTAAGTCTTTAAAAGAAATCCATTGATTTAGATTGGATGTGCTTACAAAAGACTACAAAGGTAAATAATTAAGATCAAAATATCCCTACAAATTGGAGAGAGTTGAAATTCTAAAACCAGCAAGATGTCAGTGTCTGACTGGCTGGGGTCAAACAACGTTAAACAGCAGTAAAAATACTGGGCAACGATACTTCCATTAATTCTAAAAGAAAGAGTTACATAGACATATGGCAAATCAGTACCAGACCAAAACCAAAAGCCTAATGTAGGTATTCCTTTTTAGATATACTGACAAAGCCACTCCTTTAGTTAGAAAAACTGTTGCAGAATTTTCATGCAGACTTACAACTTTTATGTAAGATACAAGCAATCGCTTTTAACTGGTTTGTTTCTAAAACACTATTTATAGCTTAGTGATTCCTAACATTCATTTTGACTGTAACTACACTTAATAGCTGAAGACATTTGCTAGGTTTTTCAGCAATAAATACATCTTTTCCCACCTCTAATTCTTCAGCCTGTTCTGTGGTTTCTTCTTCAGACCCATTGCTTTTAGGTAAGTAAGTCATTTTTAATCTAAGGTGGCCTTTAACTCTTGATTTATGGCTGCAGAAGAGAAAATACAAATGTTCACTTGTGAAATTATTACCTGGAAATAAAATAGCTGAAAAAGCACAGCTAGAAGATTATTCTGAAGTTTCTCAACACAAACTTGGCTTTTTATAGTTTAAATTAATGAAGCTCTATAATGGTATTGAGTTCTTAGACTTCTGAATACACGCTGATATTATGTACCACAATTGGAAACCTTTCTTTCCGACTCGCTCTTCCGAATACTTCCCTAGTATCCAATGCATAACAATAAAGAACAAGAAAATAAGAATAATGACAATTTAATTATATATATATTATATATATATATATATATATATATAAAATAATTTGACTGTGTGCAGACAATTCATCAAGCATTATTTCAATCTACAGGACTACTTTTCCTAAAACTTAAGTTACAGCAAGCTTTCATACTTCAGCATTTGCATCTCTGTATTCAGATTAATGCATCATTAGAAGCCTGAAAATAGGACTTCCCCATATTGATTTTATTTAATATTTACACGTTTTAATTTTTTCACTTTTATTTAATATTTTCACAATCTGCCAAATTATCTCATCTGGTTGACTACTGGTGTAAAAAAAGGAAAATAAGAGTCCTGAAAATATCACTAGTGAGTCAACTGGATACCTGCACATCATCTTACTAAAGTAAAGAAAAAAAAACAAAACCAAAAAAACAACACATCACTAAGGTTTAATGGTTTGCTTTTTTTTTTTTTTGCCATGCAGAAAAAGTGAATTAGATTTTCCGATATCTGGAAAGACATTTCATGCTAGATTATAAACATGTTCATTCAGATGGTATTTTGGCTTCAGAAAAGCCCACATCCCTTTGAAAGAGGAAGTAATCTACTATCTTACTTGCCAATACAATAAAGTAATTCATTTCAGAGTATTAACATGTTAATAATTCTTACTCAGCTTGAGGTATTGGGAAGGTAGTAACCTTATTATTAATATTCCTGTCTAAGTAAATGCAAATATGAGCAAAATTGAAGAACGCGCACTAACAATACTAAAGGATCTAAAAGTTACAATAAGATTTCAAGGCAGAAAAGTGTCCAAACCTGTGGCACTATCTCTGACTACAAAGCATTGCCAAATTCATGTGCTAGCCACTACAAGAAGAGGTCAGATCCTTGACTAACAAACAACAATTGAAGTTAATTTATTTAGAGACAATAAATATTATTCTTCATTCATTTATAGGATAGGAAATACTAAATTCTGAAAAATAGGAGATCAAAATGAAACCTGACAGTCACTAACTCTGTTAAAATCCTTGATCTGCTAAAAAGTACTATAAAATACTTTAAAAATACTTTAAATACTTAATACTATATATTATAATAATATTAATTATAGTAAATAATATTAATTACAATTATTATAATTATTGTAATTAATTGTATTATATAATTATATTAATATTATATAATACTTATATAATTATATTAATTATATTAATATTATAATATATTATATATAATACTTAATACTATAAAATACTTTAAAAATACTTCTGCTACCAGTGTGGCTGAGAAAGATCTATAGATCCCACGTGTTCTGGTGTTATTTTTAAATTGGAACCTATTATCTCAAAAATATTGACATGCATTTTATGTATTTTACTTCTAATAAAAGTTGCTAAAAACTGCTCAGATTTAGGTTAAGAATCTACATTTTAAAAACAAACACTAAATGCATAACACTAATATAAGTGTCAAAGTGTTACCTATCATTTAAAAATTCCTTGGTTTTTTCTTTTAACACAGGCCTTCCTAAATGTTAAGCAGCTTTTCAGTTTGTTATGTTTATAATTAAGGTCACATGAAACTGCTTACATGAAACAGGCAAACAAGAGAGACAGGAAGGCAGGAAACAATGTCAAGTTGAAAAGGGATAACTGAGTTACAGCATAACATTGGTCACTAATTTCACTGTTCAGCGAAACAGTAAATTGTTCAGATGAAGTTATAATGTGAATTATGACATGGCCTGCAGAAAAATGGTTTATTCTTACCAAATAATCTGTAAGTATTTAAACAAATGCTGACTTTTTAGTAGACCACAAATATCTTACTCCATTGATGCTCAAACTTCTTGGATGAAAACACAAAAATTTAGACAATATTTACATATTTACAAGTAATTACATAACAGCATTGTTTAGATATGAAAGTTACGAGGTTTTATGTGGTATTTACTAACCTTCTTGGATGAAGAACAAAATCCTTAAACGTATATGGTCTCTCCATATTTGGATTTTCTGTCTGGAATAAGACAATTTTTTTCAAGAAAAGTCTGTATCAAACACTTGAAGTTAAAGAAAATTATCAGAAATTTACAATGAGTTTCTTTAAAGACCATATAACATTTTAAAATTTAAATTATAGGTTTAGGTACAGTAATAGCAATACCAGCTTTAATCTTAGTAATAAGACTAATTCCCCGGTTCAAGGAAAAAAAATTACCTTTCAGTATATACATATATTACAGTTTCTAAAGCACAGAAAAAAAACTGTTTAGCCTGAAATCAAGAAACAGATTCTCAATTTTCACATTTAAAAGATCTACCATAACTCTTTTTTTTCTCTCTCAGTATTTTTCAAATATTTTTACACAGAACATACGTAAAAAGCCATTTCTAGCTTTAGGACTTGGGGATAAAAAATAATCACAGAAGAATCCATTCTGAGAACATCTCTGTTCCGATTCACAAAAGTGAAGTTGCTCAAGAGAAAGCAGCACAGAGGTAAACAGAAATCATTTTATAAATATATATCCCAGGTACAGGTAGAGAAATATACATGACAGATCATTGAAGAAAACAAAAAGATATTTATTTTTCTGGTTAACATAAATATTTATAATCCATCTGAAGTTCTGCAATTCTTACAAAAATATTTGATTTTTACAATATCATATGTTTAGGAACATTTGTAAATCTTTTTTGAGTTTTGTTTTGTTTTTTTCTTTTTCAGCTCTTTACAAATTCTGGGGAGTAACTCTAGGCTCTCGTTAATCAATACATGTTAACCATTTCAAGAAGTACTGTATAATATGAGGAAAAACATGCAATTATTATATTTGTAGGGCTTTTAATTAAGAACAACGGTACATGCTGCAATCCTCAAAGGCTGAACTAATGCCATAATAGTATTTTCAAAAAACATCTAATGTGTGTCCACATTTGATTGGAAAGAAACAACCAAACGAAAAAAGCCCTGGCATCTAAAGGTTAGACATTATTAAGTTTCAGATTTTAGAATTTTCTTTGGAACTGTTAAGCTTTGTTACAAAACAGTCCTAAGATTAAGCTGACTAAATTTTACTGAACGTGATAACTATCACACCGAATCTCGGAAAGAAAAATGCTCTCTTGTATTTCAGACTTTTCAGTATAAGCTCTTGTTAATACAATTTAGAAATACTACACTCAAGTTGAAGTGTTCCACCTTCATGGAATTAAAATGCAGATCTTCAGTCCTGTAACGATATATGTGTTACATGATGTTATCTGCAAGATCAGTTTCGATACTTAAAAAATGAATTGTCTTACAACTAAGGTAAATACTTCTTTGAAATTAAAATGGAATTAAGCTTGGGCTTTGGTTTTGGGGTTTGGGAAGGGCGGGGGCGTGTCCCTCCTCCAACATTACATTATTTCTACTAACACACGCAGTAAGACGCTGTGGAAATACAGAACAGAGGAGAGAAAAAGAAAAATACTTTCTTAATCTAAGTTTCATCATTATTTTTCCGACTTTCCAAAAACAAGAGTTGTCTTAGATTCAATGCTAGATTACGCTTGGATTAATACATTTGGTTTTGGAAAGAGCAAATTCATATCTGCCAACTACCTTACCTTGCAGATGATTTGCCTTTTTTACATGTCCCTGATTAACAGCTCTTTTTAGTTATGAACAGTCTGCATTTGCATAGTATCAAGAAAAACCAAAACTGCATCTAATAAAGAATTTATAAACTGATTTTATTTATGTCTTATATATATAAGATATATTTACTTATGTAAATGAAAGACTTTCCAAAAAATCCACCTATATTTGGGCTAATAAAGTACAATGGATTTAGATGGCAAGACCAAGTAATTAAGAACAAGGAACCAGGAAGACGGAAACAAAAAGGAGACAGGGAAAAGTCTACGAAGAAAATAGCCTTGAAAATATTCAAATGAGGCTCTATAAATTAGTTCATGCTAAAAAAAAAAAAAGAAAAAAGAAAAAAAAAAAGAAAGGAATGCACCAGTATCTCTAAAAGATTCCAAATATTGCTCTCCAGCTTATTAGTGGGAAGTGAAAACACAGTCAGTCTTCTCCAAAGGGACATTACAGCCAGTCTTTCCAACCCACCTGACTAAGGGAGAGGAGTTAGTGTGATCTTGCATCCCACGCACAGTGGGAAATGGCACATATCTGTAACTACTCCTGACATGGTTCTTACCAGAATGAAAGAACAACTGCTCTTGGAAAGGTTTTGCCACGGTTATTATCCTGTCTTTAAAGCAGTTGCTGATAAATCTGTAAGTATTTGCTAATGTTTTGAGACCTCAGAAGAAAATGAAAAGGCTTACTTATCTCAGTGTTCTTGGTGATATTTCTTTAAAACTAACAATGTGCTTTGCGAAAGGGATACAAAAACAAAAAGTAAAAAAAAAAAAGAAACCCAAATGTACAAAGAAACACTAGCTCTATTTCCCACTTACCCTCTTCTGTATCTGTTTATGGGAATAAGGAATATTACAAGTAAATTTGTAGACTTTAAAGAAAATATTTTAAGAAATATGACAATAATTATAATCTCCTCTTGTCTTTAAGATTGTTTCAAACCTTGCATTATTATACTTGAAAAAGCTAAAAGCACTCCTAATACTCGTAGCAGCAGAAACTAATATCTAAACACAAGGTAACCTACATTTTTTTGTAAGTATCAGCACTAAAAAACCCCTAACAAATCCACAAAGAACACCAAACAAAAACCCCGACACAGTAGGAGAATTTAATCACTTATATTATCAGTATGGTTAACTTCCTTAGATGACTAATACAGTTGCATACAGAATCATTTTTCCCATTCACTGTCTTAAAACAAACAAACAAAAAATACAAACCGGTAACTGATAAAGAGGAATATCCACTTGCCCAAGAAAATCATCTCGAGTCTATGGAAAATAGAAACAAACAAAAACCACAGAAAGTTTAAAATTGCAAAATGTTTTAAAAAAACATTGTTCCAAATCTCTGATAGCATAGTAACGCTTTCTAAGCATTTGAAGACTCCTGAATTATAGACAATAACATTTCTTCTGTATAGAATGAATTGTGATTGACCCAACACTCAAGAGCCTTGGACAGTTCTGCCTTCTTCAAAATAAATGGTGTTTGAGGGAGCTGGGGGTGGAGATTTAGATTGTTTTTTAAATCATACAGACTAATGCTAAGCAAAGAGAAGAGAGTTGTTCAGCATCAGGACCGAGACTGTCAGCATCTCCAGTAGAAACATTGTCTTAAAGGCAAAGAGCAAAGACACTTTTTCCCTTAGTTGTTTCAGAAAAATAATTGTCTTGGTACATGTTTAAGCAACTAAACATTTATCACAGATTAACACAGAACTAAAGACCATCCTCCTAGGAGTGCCTGACAATTTCTATAAGCCCAGGCAGCTGTTTAAAACAGGCATATATAAACATATTTTTCTTTTCAAAATAATGCAGCTGTTAGAAAAAATAAGATGAAGTAAAAATAAGTTTCATCTGTGATAAGTGCTTTGCAAGTTCCAGCAATTCCAGTGGTCCCAAGCCTGGCAGCAGGAGCTTCAAATCTGGCATCTCCCCTGCCCCATGCCCGACATTCCTGTTGACATCTGAAAATGTGCTAAAATTCGTTTTATCTATGAAAAATACTATTTGCCTATGCACATTGCGAAGTTTAGTTTTAACAACTAAAATCTGAAAGATTCTGCCCTGACTTGGGTGTCTTAACTGTCCAACTATGAGCAGGCTATGACTGCAGCAACTTGGCAGCTGGATGTCCTCCAGCCTATGCTGTAGTACCAGGGGAGGGACTGACAATATGTGGTATCATTGTACAGTTTACTTTTGATCATTGATTTTTGCCTGCCAAAGAAATTAAGACTTTAGTAGTTTATGTAGGTAATTTCAGTATTCACCAATACTCACCACCAACAGTCAAAGTACTTTACTTGACTTCTTACTGGATTACTGGAGCGTATGCTGAGTTGTTTCAAGTTCATTTGTGATTTGAAAGCCTTTGCAAACCTCCACAAAAGCAGGAAAATGTATTATATGGGTCATTTAACATGAAGACACATCACTGCATGTGTGCTAAAATCAAAGGGGGCATGAAATTTTTAACAGGTATGTATAAGCCTATGGCATTTTTCAAAAATCTACACTAACAAGACTACTTTTTTTTTTGCATATACAGAGTAAGGAACTGTGAAAGTCTTCAACAGTGTAGCCTGTGCAGCCTCTGGATTTCTAGTCTTCCCAGTTTTTCCAGCTAACAAAAAATTTGGTGCCTATTCTTTCCTAAACCTGTTGGTGTACCACAAGCTTTTATTCAAACTCATCACCCAAGGGTGTTGACAGTCTTCTTCCATAAAACTTTCCACTATGAGGCTCTGCATCTTGCTGACATCTATTCCCTTCAGCTCAGGGCAAAGCCATGTGTTTCACCTTTCTTCTAGCACGACTATATTTTTATTTTTCAATGTCAATGTTTTACAGTATTAAAACTCCAGTCCAATTCTGCTCATTTTTTTTGTTCCGTTAATGGCATTCTCCATTCAAACAGTTCTGACATTAAAGGCTATAGGTATTTCTTGAAGTAGTTCTTTCTTCCTTAATAATTCTGGTACCTTTTTTCTTTAGCTCTGTTGTCCTACATTTGTCATTTTCATCTTTAAATCGTACATGTCTAAGGAGAACCAGTGCCTCACATTTGTATAAGCTCTAATTTTTACACCTCCAAAAAGCAGAATTAGATTGCAGAGCTTGTCATAGATGATAATAAGCTCGAAATCTAAAGATACTTAACTTTCAATTAAATTTGTAGTGTGGAAGTCTTATATTCGGATTTGAAGGGGGAGAGTGGAAATAAAAACAAAACACACACTTTTTTAGTTCACAAACTCATTTGAGATAGGAAGCCAGAACAGGGTTTCATACCTGAAGAGTCTGAAGCTTCTCTGAACTACTGAAGGAAAGCTTTCTGTATTATTATAGACCACAAGCTTCTGGAAAAATATAGCTATCATTTTTGCCTATGAGGTTTTTTTTAAAATGGCACGGCACATACCTTAGACATGTTAAAAGGCTTAGTATTTGTAAAGTTCTTGGCAATCCTCGAGTGGAACATGCCTTTCAAATAAATTACTGGAATGTGGGACAAAAGTCTGCTGTATTTTAGAAAACCTCAGAACATTGTGTTTGTTACCAGCATTATTTTAGTACAGGCTCCTGTTATTCACTTTATTATTCTGCTGTCTCTCCTGCTATTTTTAGCAGAGCTAGCCTCGATAACCAACCTTTAACAGTATTTCTCCTCCAGCCAGAGAGTAAAATCCTCCAGTGGAGATTTTTGTTGACCTCCAAACGACTAATACATAGATCAGATAGCAGGAATGCTCTTTAGCAATGTGCCTCACTATGACAAGCTGACTAACTGCCTTCAAAGAAGTGCCAAAGAAGCTTTGAAACAGACATCACACACATTAACAATTAAATGTCAATGGAGTTGAAACTGTTTGGATTTCTGTTTCATGAGAGCAGGCATCCCAGTTTTTTCAAGACAGACAAGTGGGTCAGTTGTTCTTGTCAACTTCTGATTTCTTAACAGCCAGAGAACTCAAACTTTCTGCTTGCCAAACCATAAGTGCATAAACCTCAATTAATGATATAGTACACTAACAAAGAGGCCTTTTATTTTACCGATTCATTGGTTTAGTCTATAGAAAGTTATTAAAAACATGTGAGGACAGACAGCTGCTGTATACAATACATTTAAAGAACTCTAGTGCAATGCCAAAGCGAGTGCTCAAAGAGGAAAAGCACCAAAAGAAAGTAATCCAGTCCAAAACTCATTTTCATCTATTTTATGAATATATACTTAATAAGCCTTAACAGTTAAGATTTTGGATTTTTTTCTGCAATTCCCATCAGAAACTGGACAGAAGTAGATTTTAAACAGACATGTTTATCTGACAACAGCCACACACTTAAAAGCAGTACTGAGAACATTACCCATAATGTGTGAAGATAGTTAACTGAATTTAATGCCCTTCTTAATTGCTGGATTCACCACAGTGCCTTTTGAAACAGCTCTTGTATAAGACCAGGGTGTTGAAATAACAGGTATTTTCTCTACCAACTTTTGTGACTAATTTTTGTCGGTGTTAGTGCGTGAATTGGAACCTAAGTATATTCCCAGTCTTTTTCTGACTAAACAGACAGCTAGTTGTGCATAAGTCGGTCTTCACACAGAAATCTACAGCTGTATGGCAAAATGAGAAAGCATACAGCTTTTATTGGAGGGAATATAAAGTATCAATTCAAATTGAAAAAACAAACAGTGATCTGGACTATCGCTGCTTAAGAAAACAAGAGCTCAATAGATCCCTTATAAAACCAACATTCTTCTTGCTTAAACACCCAAACATCAACAGTAGTTACAAGCTTGATGAGAATGAAGAAAAACTTTCCTGAGCTACACTAGCAACTTCAAGTATTTTTCTTTTCATGCTGCACTGAGTATATTATTTGGTTCTCTTGAACTCTAAATCAAGAAAAGTGAGGCTTTTTTTCTTCCATAAAATACTGCCAGCATATGCTATTCAACATGGGAATTCAACAGTTTCAAAAAAGCAAAATTAAATTATCATGTTAAGATCTTACCAAATTCATGGATTCTAAAAGTAATGTTTTCTCTGTCTTGCAAAGTGATAAATACTTTGTTGCATGGAATTCATAAAAGTCCCAGTCTCCTGTATTTTTAAGGGGGAGAGGTAGATGGTGAGGAGGGTTTTTTTTTTAATGACCTGTAGGCATTTCTTTTTAGTTGGCATCTGTGATCAACTATCTATGATACTGAGATATAAGAACCTATCAGCATTTTCAAAATAGAGAAAATACGTACTGTTAGATCAATGGTTATTACGCAACATATGTTTCTGCAGGACCTTCAGCCCTGCTGGCTGCTTCAACAGCAAGGTGTCAGTGTAACATGCCTCAGCAGTTTTACCATCTGTTTAACAGACAGCATTTAGAAATGTCACTGAAGTTATTTTCACTAATTCTCCCTCGCTTCCAAAAATATTTTCAGAGAACTGCTTCTCTAAAAAGACCAGAGCAAAAGTGTCATCTATTGCTCCATTTATAGCTTACACTTTTTATATAGAACCAATATCAATAGCTTCCTTAAAAGTTCACATTTAGTCTACAATAATTTTCTAACAACATTCGTACTCGTACATTACTCCACTCGATGTTTGCTACTTTGAGAACTTGTGCTTAAAAGTTCATTAACAAAGCAATTTAAGATAGCTTTTTTTTGCATACAAGAACTCATTTTCACATAGGTCACAGGAAGACAAGAAGTCATCTACTATAACCAAAGCATACTTAAGCACAACATAAACAGAGAACAAGGCAAAAGTTAGTAATACATATGGTTTACTCATCAGGAATTTGAGTTCCTTTGGTTTTATGGACAGATGTGCCAAATAAGATACCATATAAAAAGGAGGAATATTACTTTTTATGAAAAGTCAAGAGCCAATCCAGATTTGGCCTCCTATGTTTAACCAGCCAACGCTCAAAAAAAAAAATTCAGAAAACAGTCCCAAATATTTAATTAGGTACTATTTCAACAAGCCATTCCTGACACCACGTCAGTTAACTTCATAGTAATATAAAAACATAAAACCTTTGCATCTATTTGTGGAAGCTTTTGTGCCAAGTCTTAAGACTTCAAATAAAGTTTGAAAACAAACTCTTGTAGTAACAATTCCAGCTGCGCTTTTACCTTCACCAATTAACACTGTAAAGCTTAAAACACTCAAAAAAATGTAAGACCCTATCAAACATTAAACTGCCTGTGTAATTTGCTCCCTGAAATGAGCAGCAGATAAACCAGGTATGACAGATGTTAACCACACTGGCTAATTAATACACTCAGCTGGAGGACTCAATACAGTCAACTTTTTGTTATTCAGAGCAAGAGGGAACAAACAGAATTAAAAAAAAAAAAAGCAAACAAAAAAAAATTGCCTCCAAAAGGCAGATGGGCAATTGGAGCATCTCTGCATCATGGTCTCACTCCTGGAAAGTTTATTAGGTCCAGTACAGTGCCACACAGATGCACAAAATTAGGTTGAGCCTGGAAGCTGCTTTCTCCAGTCCTAAATATAATCTTGAACAGTCAGCCCAGGCTGTACAAGTAACTGACCCGTTCTAAGAAATTTCTGTGAACACAGACCTACAGCAGGGCTGGAGGCAGGCTGAATGGCCTCAGCCTACTCCAAAGTTAGTCCAGCATTTTTAAAAGCATTCTTAAGTATACTGTTCTCAGCTACTGTTGATCCAAATTCAACATCAACACTAACTCAGGAATTCCCAGCACCTTTGTACCAGCACACAGCTAGTGGCCGCTGCCAGCCACGCTCCAGTTTTCCATGCTCTTCTGCACTCCACCTTCATCTTCATCTGCCACTGACCCGAACGGGAGCCCCAGGCCCTACCTATTGACCTCTCCCAGCTCCAAGCCTAAACCTACTGCTGCCAGTCCTAAATGTAGACACAGATGACCTGGCTAACAGCAGAACTTACTGGTTTGTCTTTAGCCGTGCTATCCTCAAGTTATAAAACCTATCTGTCCAAAACCAGTCTGAGTGAACTGACCTTGAATGCCTCAACCTCTATGACACAAGGCAACTACAGCACAAATAATCCACCCACAATTACCTTTACAACAAAAGCAGTATTACAATTTATTTCAGATAAGTTCAATAACATTTCTTATTAAAGTTACATTACACTTCCCACATTAGACATGGGTTTTATTGGGCTATAATTTGTCGAATGTTAACCACTTTGGATTTGTTCTTTTTAAGTTAAATATTTATCCCAAATTGAACTAACTAGAAACAATGACTACTACAACAACTGGCTAAGCTAGAAACTATTAAAAAAATAAGTAGTGTTCATAATAAATTCTGGAAACCTTTTTCTTTGAAAAGCCCTTGTGCTTTCACATTACTGAACAAGGCCTTCTCCCTTATGCTAGGAAAAAATCACAGATTGCCAGAGAAATCATCTAGGTCTAAAAGAATCCAGTCCTATATTTCTGCCCACATTCCTCTTACTGAGTAGCTGGAGTGTCCCATTTGCATTTTAATATGCCCCAACTTCAATGACTCCAATTCAAGTTTGTATGTAATTTCAGCCAGGAACTTGGTGATGTCCTCCTTAAATTCTGTTTGCTTATGTTCCAGTTGATACAGCTGAAAGCAGCCCAAGGTCTCAAACAATAATTGCATCTATCTGTAGACTTTTCAGTTTACCGTAAACTGCCATGACTGGGGGAGGGTGGGGAAGAAGTGATGTACTCTTGAAACAGAGATGATTATAGATCCATAAACGAACACTGAAATGAGCTACAAACATTTTGCTGGCTGCAATCCCAAATCAGCATGTTCTGTTCGTCACAGGGAGTGAGGAAGAAAGTTCACTTGAAACAGAGACACTTAACAGAAATGCAGGGCAGTCCCCTTCAGACAAGGGTGAAAGTCAGTCGTAAGCAAATTACTTGCCTGAAAAGGCCAGTCAGTTTTGCTTGCTTGCTCAATCCGTGAAATTCATCCACTTCTGGAAGATGAGAAAACATGTGCTGGAACACAGAACACCACTCTCAGCCCAGGGTGAGGGGAGAAGCTGAAAGAGCATTTCTACCATTTGCTCCTAGGTGGCTGCAAGGGCTGAGCAGGCACCAAAGAGCCCAGTAGGCAGACCAACGCTCTGCATAGCCTTGTATCCTTTCCCTAGTAATGGCCAAGAGCAGATGCTTAAGGAAATAATAAAAGCAGCAGTTAAGAGTAGTACTTCCTCCGATACATATCCCAGTTTCTAATGAATAAGTGGTCATGGACTTTTTGATCCTGATGTTGAAACACATACTGAGAATGTAATACCCTCTGATGGACCTTTCTTCAACTTATCTAACCTCTTCTTGAAATCCATTTCTACTTTTCGTATGCACAACATCTTGCAACAGTGAGTTCAGCAACATATTTGTTTTAGAAGAGTGGATTCTCTGTTTAAATACACCTCCCCTGAACTACAGTTCTATAAAACTCCCTTTATACCACTTCTTTTTTTTTCCAAAGCTGTCTACTTAGTGTCTCCTCACATAAAACTTATCCCAATCTTGTGACCCTTCTTGGCATTTTTCTAGTTCTGTTATACATGCTTTCTGAAAAAGCATGACCAGAAATATGCATGCCATGCACATATGTGGATTTGTACAACTCCATAATGGTGTTTTTAATTTTGTTAGTTTATTCCTTTCCTAATAAATCCTAACGTTCTATTTGCCTTTCAACTGTGAACAAGATTTGGGCTGACATTTTCAGCGAGTCTATTTCCTGACCAGTATGGGAGACCATTACCACGCATGCATCATTAGCAGTTTTTCCTCTGTGTGCAGTACTTGGCATTTATCAACACTGATTTTCAAATTGTCCATTGTCTAGTCACTCACTACCATGAGAATTTCTGCAACTTCAGAGGTGACAATTTAATTTTCACTTTTGTTTCTTATCTTTTAATTAGTTGTCATCAATGAGGAAGCTTTTTTCTGCAATTATGCCTTGAGAGTATTTTTCAGAACTTCTGCTAACGGTTCTTGTCAAATATTTTGAAAAGCTCAGTGTCCTGCATTAACCAGCTCGCCCACCTTCACATGTCATTGCTTAGTTTGATTTGTAAGACAAAACTTCCTTTTATAAAAGCGGTGCTCAGTCTCCCTCCTTGTAAACACAAAACGTGTCATATGTCTACTAATTCTATTCCATGTGCTCCTTCTTCCAGACCACCCTGTTGCAGCAGTCTGTTGTTCCCCTTTTGGTCATTTTAAAATATCAGCATACTACTTACATCTTCCTTCAGTAAGGGAATCTAATAGATTAAAAGATTATTCCTTATAGTTAGTATTTCAACAATTTTACAGCAGGTACTATTAGTTTTGTTAAGGGCTTCTGTCTTACAAAGACTATGATTTCTACATCACCATAACCATTCACCATCACCATTTTCCAAGAAATATTTTTGTTTAACCCAAAGTGTTGATATAATTTCTCGCAGAAAGCAAAAATTATGTACCATTAAAAAAAAAAAAACTATAGCAATTATCATGGTCTCATATCTGAAAGCCTGCAAGTTATTTGGCTAGTCAGGAAAAAAGGGAAGAAGGTCTCTACCTTGCCTTGGGAACAAGTTTTACTTTAACACATTCTTAAATGTATACTAAGCCTCAAGAGACAGAGTAACTATAGCTTGTGGCTCTATCAAAGTAGCCACACCATCGATGCTTCCCACTCTCTCATGGTAGATTAAAAGGACATGAATCAACCTGACGGCTGGATAATTAAATATTTATATAAGCTGTTTCAGGAGCTCTGCTCTGCATGGCTTTGCAGTTTTAGTTTCCCCTTTTGTTGGCATGAGAAACCTACCCAAACTCAGTTCAGCTGCAGACTATAAACAGAATGAGGTTAATCATAGTTTGTGCAGAGCACAATCAAATAAAACTCCTCCTTAATATGTACGTGTAGTGTTTGCTGCTGACTATAACCTGCTAGAGCTCTGATATACAGGGTTATTCAAGTATTCTGCTACAGCCCAGACACTGTTCCTTACAGCATTATAATATATAATTATAAATTGTTAATTATTGTGATTAATAGTTTCCAGTCTTCCCTTCAATGCTCTGATGTATACTTCCAACTTCTAAAATTAGTCCGAGAGACAATATAAATAGTATCACGTGATTTAAGTCTAACATAGTTGTCACCATGATTCCTCAGAAACACACCACCTTCCTTTCAACCTCAGTTCTCCTTGACTGAACTGCTATACCATGACATAGCAATGTGCCATAGACAGTCCTGTAGCATGATCCTTCAAGATATGCAATGCTGAACAATATGAAAATTATTAGGTGATGAGGTTATCATAGCACAATAACAAAAAGAGATGTCTATTTGTGCTTTGCCTCTATAATCTTTTGCTTCACCTGCCCGTTTTCCACCTCAATTTCTTGCACAGATTTGGGACACGGATACCTGTGCAGCCCCTTCACTCAATACGCAAAGATGGAGATGGCTGGAGATAAGCCACAGTTGTCCTTCCCTTCTCTTGGCGCTTCTCCCTGGTTGGACCATTATCTTCTATGAAGGAGTTTTGCTAAGACAGAAGCCCTATACTTAAAGAGGATGCAAGAGAGAAGACAAACTCAGGCTATTCAGTGCTAACTTGTGGTGAAGCATTTATCAAGGAAATCAAGATCTTCCAAGCACAGGTTCTGGTCCCCTCAGCATGTTCAGATCAGCTCGGAAGTACGTCAGTGAAGAGAGACATCCTCACGCAGAGCCCCCTCAAATTACTGTTTGTCCAAAATTTAAATTTAGTACTAAAAGACTCAAATAGCATCTCCTTTTACAAAGGCAAAAGGCAGAGTTCCAGAACCTAGTGAAAAAAACTCGAGAGTTCCGACTAAAGGTTTTTGTGACACGAACCTCACAGTAGAAAAAATGTTTTGGTTATTTTACACCACCTCTGAAGTTTTTTTGCTTCAAAACGTGTATTTCATTCACTAGAGACAAAACTTGAGTAAAATTACTTGTAAATAAAAGGACAATAACACAATGATTCCCCTAATTGTTTAAGAAATTATTTTAAAGGTATACAGTTGCTGAAACAGATTTGCAAGTACATTTACGATATTCACATTATCTAATCAGTAGCGATACTGATAGGGAAGGAATGGCTAATGTCAACAGGGATGTCAATATAATATACTTGTGGAAGAGATTAACACAGCTTTTTTTTTTTGTTGAAGTTTGCTTATGGTCTACAAGAAATAGAACTTTAGTCACTGCTTCTGCCTTCCACTATACTTCTTAAAGTTCCCATATGCAAGAAGACATGCAAATTGGTCCCTTACTCACTCCTACCCTTCCAATTCACATCTGTGATGTCAAAGTGCTTTAGTTGCAGATTTATTTCTACTCTAAGCAAGAGACAGATGCACTGAAAAAAACCATTTAAAACAGAAATACAAAGTCAAGGACAACCTTCAATGCTGCAACCATGGACTACCTCTTCCTCCTGCTTCGCATAAATGAAATTCCACTATCTACTGCAAAACCTATTCAATATGTTTCCAGTAAAGATCAGCAGTGGTATGTGGGCCATCACCATTCCACATTTTTCAACTTAATTAAAAATAATCCAAGGGCAGTTGTCACAGAAATGGTGTTTTGATTATTTTTTTTTTTTAAAGTCAGCCTTTAACAAGCTGTTGATTATAGAAAGCAGGAAATCTGATACGAGGTGGCTGAAGGCTAGTAGCTAGGCACGTAAGAAAAGAATGCATAGACCTTTCGTTGCTTCAGACTCTCGAGTCTCTGACCAAAGCACTGATTTGATTTCATGACTGCTCTGTACAGATAGCTGACATTACTAAATGCTACTCCAGTATCAACTTGTTAAATTTGAACCCAGACTCAGCATATCAATATACTAGGCCAGACTAACTGGAGTCAAGAGAAATATTTTGGGAGTTGTTTATTTTTAAATGAGTCACAATACACCATGATAATTAACTGGACTATATAATTAAATGATTGCTATAGAATCTATGTAATAGATTCTGTAACAGCAAATACAATAGACTGTAATAGCAAATACAATAATGTTTATCTATTTTATCTATTTTATTTCAGTGACTTGCTGAACTACAATAAAGTCAACTATGGATTTTGCTTGGCTTGGTGGGGGAAGGTTTTAAATTTTTTGATAACATGTTTTATAGGATATTCTATAAAAACTGATTTTACATAATGACTGAAAGGGCCATTTTAGGGCTGAAAGGCTCCTGTGCCTGTTATTGCATAAAGGACTCTGAAACAAGTACACTGCTATGAAACCTTTAGTGTCCGGTTTTACAATGTCAGATATCTTTTTAATTTGTACATAGATATGGCACAAATCTAAATCTTTGCAAATAGAGGAGAAGTGCAAGATAACTACAACAATTTGGGATTCAGAGTCTTTTTTTCTATTTTTAAATTTGTCTCTCATCTTCTGGTCAGAAGATGAAATCTTAAGAACTCAGGAAGCTTAATGCTGCCACATTAACACAGTAAAAATATTCAACTATCACAGAAGCATGCTATCAAGTGCTTTTAAAAGTTAAATCTCCTTAGATTTTATGTCATGATCCACTGTAAACACTGCTCCCAGGAACTGAAAAAAACTATTGTCAGTCCAGTGTCCTACAAGGTTTTCTGGAAATGTTTGCTAACAATCTAATCCTGAACTTGGATTCTATCTAAACTGAATTTATTAAAATTCACTCAGTATTAAAATATATCTTACATATCAACTGCCATTAAACACAGAGGCTAGCAGTGCAAGTTGACGAGAAATGTACTTGAAGTGCATGACTCAACATGCTTTCCTTTTTACAATATACCTTTTAAAAATAACTAGATCCACACTACTTAAAATAAGTCATAATCTGTTTGTGCTTACTGTGGAATTTACCATCAACTTTACAGTTTGATTTTGGGATGAGGAATCACCAAACAAGATACATAGTGATTACCGGTGATCTACCGTTGAGTTTTATAATGAAGCTTAAACATAGACCACAGTTCTACAAGAAGGAAAGTGCTTTTTTCTTCAAACTCTTTTTAACCGAAAAGCAACACAAAACTCTAAAGAAGTCAAAAAGCGTAGAATCATCAGGCACTACTCTTAAGGGCAACAACAGGCTAAAAATTACAGGCTAATACCTCCAAGGTAGTTATATTACTAGTTTAGAAAGGGACTGTCATAACTATAGATCTTTGGCATAAAGCCTTTTGCTTAAACAAGCATGTTAGTTAAATGGTAGTAGTGTCAGTTCATAGAGAATGAGATCTTACAACAATTTTGGTAAACATTAATTGTTGCACTTTTAACAGCATTCACAATTAAAACTAATATATAATATTCAGACAGTTCAAGTCTTCACAATGTTATTTAAACAAGTCTTAAAATCCACATTTCATGTGGCTTATGCCTTACTAACAATATAAACTGCCTTAAGAGTTAGTAAGAGCAAACACACTTCTGCAGTTTAGTTGGATGTGAGTTTCATTACCAAAAAAATATATTTAATATAAGCCTTCTAAACTCAAGTACTATAATTTGAACAGCAATGTTGTTGGGAGAGGTATTAAGTTACAGTGTACTGCTCAGGCTGAAGTAGTGGTTGGAAGGAGAAAAAAAAAAAAAAAAAGGAGAGGAAACTCTGAAAATTCCTGTGGTTCAGGGTGTATACAGAAACAAATGGTATTTACAGTTTCTTTGCTCAAATATTACTTATCTTTAATTCTACATACAGCAAACTGTTCTGTAAAATAAAGCCTATATGAAATAAACCTAAAAGACTCTACAATAATCCACTCATTTTTACCCATTTTATACGCAAACAATTTTAGTAATTACTATTAATTTATTGAGAAGTAAAGTTATGTATTTAAAACTACAAAACTTCACCTAAAGTTTAAATAATTCCCATGTCTAGATAACTAGACAAGAAAATCCCTTTGAGTTCATGTAAGCAGGAAATTATTGTTTATAATACATTAAGTACAAGGATTTCACTGTAAGACCTGTTCACCTATGCAAGAAACAAATCTAAAAACCAAATGTTACAGGTAATATAAAAATTAACTTCCTAGTGGCGACAGTTTGACATCATTAGGAAATTCTGAAATCCTTGCGTTTAACTCTTGATTGTAAATTTTATTATTTTCCAGTTAAATGTCAACTGTAAAATGCCGTCAAATTTTTCTATAAACCAGAACACTCACCTTATGGGGCCTCCACAAAGCAGTGCTAGACATTTCCCTTTTAGAGGTTCCATATCTTTTCTTAACACCAGTTGGTTTTCCTTCATTCCCAGGTTTGAACTGTATGTGCAACTGAGACGTCCTTGCACTATGACAGTTGTATTTAAGGCTGGATAAACAGCAAGAAACTTTTTGACGTGATCCTTCCAACGAAACACTTCTTTGCAAAACATGGTGGGTTTTGCTCATCTGTGCATTCGGTCTTTCTAGTTCATTTATATTAATCTGATATTCTGAATCTGTTTTTGAGGGTAAACATGCAGATGTGCTACGTGCCAGTTTTACATGAGGGTATTTTGCACTGGAGTTCAGATTTAACTCTGGACTGCAACAGCCATTAACCATTTCACTGCTTGATGCAAATGCTCTTTGAGTGAGATGAACTGAAATACAGGAGAAGCCATCAGATACTTCTTCACAAGTTGCCTGCTCAGAAGGATTCAAAATTTGACTTTTGTCCTGTAATGATGCATTCGAGTAAAGTGGTCGTATGTCTCTGACTTCGCCAGAAGAGCAAACTGTTTTAGACAGTCGAACGCCATTGACTGCTGTTGAAAGGAATCCCTTGGAAATGCTTTGATCTTCTTTTTGTGCCAGCTCACTAGGAGAAATAATTAATTTATGGGATGTTTGATAGGCACCTCTATGTGGTAGTTGACCTGAGCTCACTGGAGAAGCTGGAGGAGTACTGGAAGGACTCCTAGGGAAAATAACCAGTGATGAACAACGTCGCAGTGGAATTTTAGTTTTCTTCCTCACTGACAAAGCATCTTGGTCAAAAGTAGTATTACTTCTACACAGAGTTTCCTGAGATGAGTTGTTCCTATAGGGATTACATCTGTTTGCAGTGCTTCTATATGAAGAATCACCATGTACAACACTACTACAGAAAGTACCATCACTCGTTGAAAGAGTGCCACTACCACTGTCACTGATGACACTGTTACTATATGAACCTCCATCACTTGTGGTACTTGCACATGATCCATAGTCACTGCCAGCACTGCTGAACGACCCACTGTCACTGGCTGCAATACTGCCAGGACTGCCATTGCACAGAGGAGTATTACTCAGAAGGCCATCATTAGATCGATGATCAACCACAATTCTAGCGCCACAATTTCCTTCATTACCAATACCAATGAATGAAGTGTCTTCGCTAGTAGCTACAGCATCACCAGACCGAAAACATCCACTATGCTTTCTAGACTGTAAAGAAATGTGCAGCGAGGTGCTCTTTTTTATTTGCAATGAAGAAATAGTTGCACTTTCCTCTTGCTTAATTACTTGTTGCATTACAGGTGCATAAGCAACTTGTCTAGGAGTCAGTTTCATTTGTGTAACATTAGGTGCAGAATTCTGTGATTTTTTGAAGTACGTGCAATTGTTACTATCCAAAACATCTTCAGAGGTTTCCGATAATGGATCTGTGTTGCTTCTTTGGGTAGCAAAATGCAATCTTAACCGTCGTGCCATTTGTTCTCATTTCCACGCATGTTAGCAAATGAAAACCACAAAGATCCTTCAGCAGAAACGCTACAGGCAGCTGCACAGAACCTAGAGCTAGTACATCACAACAGTAAAAGCCCATAAAAGTTGCAGTCTTTGTCCTACTTTCTACAAGATACTAGTGTTAAAAAAAAAAAACAACAAACTGTACCTCTTGAAATAAGTCAGCCATTCGTTGAACTGCAGTTTCTGGACCGTCTTTGCTTGCAGTCAGAAAGCATTCATTTGCAAAGCACTTACATTCCAACGACCTCAGCTGCAACACACTGACAAACACTACTGACCTTGTTTCAATTATACCTTCTGTAATTTGCATAAATGAATACAATAATAAACTTCCAGTACTTCCAAGTTTAAAACAGCAACTCCTGCTGCAGCTGCACTAGCTGAGTCAATGTGTCCGTACTTTCCTCAGCAGCGTATGACTACTAATATTTTTACCCATAGGTTTAGAATTACAGGAAGTTGGTAGGAATGAAGTCCCATATAATTGAGTATCAAGTCTAGGATTGAATTTCCAAATAGTAACCATGCTAGCAAACTGCTGAGCTCTGAATTATGCATAAACCAGTGAAATAAGCCTCCTCCCCCTTAAAAAAAATAGTCTTTCTGCACTACTTAAATAAAACTTGAAAGAAATCTGACATTATCTCGCAATCTACATGCAGTTAAGCAATCACACTTTCTAAAGATTTGAACTGAGTAGAAACCTCTCCTGCCAATTAATTCATAATTTTCAGTGAGGTGCAACAGAATTAGAACCACAACAAGTTATTCCAATTAATAATTTGGCATATATTTTCAGCTGTCCATGTTAACCTTTTATTTTCTATTTTAACCTTTCCAAATTACAGCTGTTAAAGGTAGAAAGAAACAAACTATTCTTACAAACTGAACTACTTCATCTGGTTTGCTGGAAGCCCACAGTAAGCGGACATTCATTAGAGTTCACTATGGCATACAAATATATGACCAGCTATGCAAACTTTAAGATCACTGAGCTAAGTAGGCACAGAGATAAATGCTATTACCAAGCACAATTACAGAAGAAAGCTATTCTGTGTAATTATATACAAACTGTCTCACACGTTCATAGCTAATTACTAATTTATTTTCATTTTTTAGATAAAATGATCAGCATGTCAAGAAGTTAATATATTGCCAAGTCTTCCAAGAATAATGGGATTGAGAATTCCTACAAAATGTTTCTTTCACTGACTCATATCATCCAAAAAGGCCCTTTGCTGGCACCTAGTGGGACTTCTGAAAAAAGACAATCTTGAGTCGTGCTTATGTTAAGTGTGGCTTTTTGTTGTCATTTTTTTTAAAAAACAAACATTTAGTTATGAATGTACTTTTGAATACAGAAGCTATATATGATGCAGTACTAAACGCTACCACACTAACATGAAATTACTTAGTGCTGCTGAAAAAGTGCAAACAGAAGAGAACACTAGGCCATTTATACTTTTATAGGTCATACTACTAGATTTTTTTTCTGCTCCATGTTTATTTAACCTTTACTGTATTTTAAGCTAGAAGGCAGTAAAATTAACATTTATACCTCCTTCCCAAAAAAGAGCCAAGAATCAAATTCACAGTACCCTGTTTGCAAGCAACAAATTTGTTTTCTAATTATACTCCAGGGCTTACTTAACCTCCGTTACCTGAATTCCATTATTAGAATGCAGCAATAAATGAATACTAGCTTATTCATAAAAAGCCAACAAATACAATAGTTCATTTATTTCATTATGCTTTACCAACTGGACTTCTTCTAATGTTATATGTTTGAGGGGGACTGGGATGGGGGGGAAGAAGAGGAAAGGAAAATACCATAAAAGATTCTTCTGGTCATGGTTTCAAAAAGTTACATTTGAACTTCAAGCAATATATTAAAAAAAAAAAACAAAACACCACACCACACAAAAAAAAAACCACAACAACAAAAAAACCACCTTAAGATATGTAAGTGAACAGGAAAAAATGCCTTTCTTAAAGCTCCTTTTCTCCCTAACAACAAATTTATTAATAGCACAGTTTGTAACCCGTTAGTGTGATACGCAACAAATTGCAACCACTTTATTAGAGATACTGCTTTTAGTAAAAGAAAGCAACACTTTCTCCCCCAGCAGATGATCTGAAAAGTTTCTCCAATTTTACTAAAGAAACCTCTAAGCAATTGATAAGCTGACATACTTTGGCAACTCAGGCTTAAGATTTAAGTGAAATTTCTCAACATGTTGCTCTTCCTTAGGTATAACTGTATAGGTATAGCCAACCAGCTACAGCTTCCTTAGTCAACATAAAATGGCCTTTAAAATGCAAAATTCTGTCTTGCTGAATCAGAGTTGACATAAAAATAAATAAAAAATTAATAATTTCTAAAAAGTATCAATAGCTCCATTCAAATCTTAACATCATTGACTTCTTCAGTATCAATAAGATTTTGACACTTTGTTTGAAATATACATAATTGTGACAAGTTATTATTGTAAGACAGGAAGAGACAGCAAAAAGTTATCTAGTCCCTTCACTGGCCCATCTCGTAAGTGATCTCACTGTCCTTCTTGACAGATTTTTCTAATGTGTTTTTAAAGACAACCATAATTGAGGACTCCACAAACTGCTCAAGCTCTTTGTTCTACTCATAGTTTGCAACAAGTCAGCAGAACAAACTAGATTTACTGTTACCAAATCTAAGACAGGTGATCTCTGAAAACTTTTAAAGCTATTACAGAAAGTTTTTAAAACTCCAGTTGCTGGTGATATAACCAATGCAGCAGGACTTTGAATTTAAGCCTAATATTGAAGAAGGTAAGTTTTGGGCCTGGTTTTCAAGAAGGCAACATTTCTTAAAAACAAAAAGGCAGAGATTTCAGGCTTCGGTTTATTCCCAAAAGTTACAGGGAATAAAAGCACTTGGGACAAGTTTTTATAAAGAGTAAATTATCCATTGGGAGGACAGTCTCACAAATGTAAGAGAATTTCAGTTTTATCAGCTTGCTCAATTCTGGAGTTTAAACAGTCATCCAATAGGTAGAAGAAAGAAAGGCTGATTAATACTGAAGCCCACTAAAATAATGGAAGATGAAACACATTCTGATCATAGCTGCGTATCCCAGTGAAAGAATGCAAGGCACCTATGATTTCTGACATTTGAAGATGACTTAATAGAAGTGGGGGAGCTTGTCAATGCTAAACAACAATCACAGCTAAGGCAACAATTTGACTTATTTAAAACAGCTCAAGACATCTGGGATAGAAACTTAAGTGTTTCTGAGAGCAACCTAAAGAGAAATAGGGAGACAGCCTTTTCCACTCACCAAATGAGATGGAAAAGATGAAAAATATTGGGGTTATTGTAGAACTATACAGTGACTGATGAGGTCATGATGCTTTGATCTCTAAATATAATCATACATAGGAAACAAAGCACCATTTTCAAGTTGATGCCAATAAAATGTTTTATTGGTTCCTCTCCCATAAGCAAACAGGTCAAACAGCTTATCTACTCTAGATTAGAGAAAGAATGTTAAGGAATTCTCTTGGCGGAAAGCACAAAGAAAGCATTGGCCTTCTCCCAAAAAAATCAGGAACCTGACTTTCTCATCATGCCTCCTGGCTTCCAGGAGGTGGCAGTAATGCTCCAACGACTAATGGACAAAGTACTTTTGACTTCATGAAGAATACACTGTAGCCCATAACACCATGTTGAGCTGAACATCTGAGCATCCTGAAAAAACATATTCAACTTGCCACGTAAGCCACAAATGCTGATGATTCCCTTTAAAATTGTTTTTAAAAAAAAGACACCATATTTGAACCACTTGGGACAGGTAATACCACCAGTCAAGAAGTAAATGGTTTGGGGACTGTGTGATGCCTATAACCAAGAAACAAGCTTCTTCTTTCTTAAATCTAATTATTCTAGACAGTTTGTACTTATATTTACATACATTTTCACTCTTCCCAACTTTAGCAGAGCAGCACCTCCATAAAAGATACAACGGATTACCGAATATATGCAGAAAGCATTAGGAAAAAATAATAAGTTCTTCATAGCCAACACACTATTCAAGCACAAAGAGATTCTTTATAATGGCTATCAGAATGAAACCATGTTTGGAGTACAAACTAAGGAGTGCTCAATCCCTCCTATTAGTTTCAAAGTATTGCAGAAGGAAAAGGTATATATTCCAGTGAGAAGGAATGTCTGAAGCGGCCCTAGGATGCAAGTGTCGTTATTGTACTGCTACCAGCCTTACTCATTTACAATAAAACGTACAGACAGAAAGACAGGCAAGTAAACATCTTCACATGTAAAATGAGAGCATAGTCAGAGGAGGAGTTTTGATTTCACTGAGAAAATAAATGCACAAGCTATCCCTATCATCTTACTTACGACCTGCCATTCAAAGAGTGACACCTACCCACAAGATCACAATCCACTGTCCACTTGTTAAGATTTCCAAAGAAAATGCACTTGTTTTCTTTCATGCTACTCCTCACACATTGACAAAGCTTCTCACACTGTGTACAGAGATACCTACATTTTCAGTACTACTTTGTCTGTGGGAAAAATAAACATTCAATGCGCAGCTTTCAATACCACCAAAGAACTTGGCCATATCATTAGAAAAGCACTATAAAAGAATGATGCTTTTATGAGTTAAAGCACATCAGAAGTTAAGAATAATAATATAACTGCTTCAGAGCATCCCAAAGTGTGGTAATGTCAGATAAGTTAATGAATTAGGTCTGCCTTTAGCTTTAGGTTTCATTACAGAAGATTGATCGGTGTGTTTTTTTTAGTCCATGTTGAATCCAGATGAACTTACTTTCATTCAAGTCTTTAATACATTGCAATATTAACACAAAAGGACCTACCAAACGGTTTTCATCAAATACTTCAAAAAGGAGTCTGTGTTTCTGAGGATTAACCTAGGAAAGAGAAATACGTTAATAGTTAAAATATATGCTGAATTCCAGCATTTGTCTTCAGCAAAATCTTTATGTTTATGCAGGAAGTAAGAAATACATAAGGCCTAAATTAAATAACAAATCTACACCTTGCTGCCATTTCACTATGCAACACATTTTTATCGGAACCAATAAGCCAAGACTGGTGCTATCCCAAACTGTTTTTAAATCCATGCTCATGCTTTTAAACATTCATGGAATAAAGAAGATAACACCAACACTGAAAATTTAAGTCTGGCCCAAATAAAAATGTTAACAAATGTATTTCTAAGGAAAGCAGCTTGTGAGCATTTTTGAACAATAATTATAGGCGTATTTCTGATTTTAAGCTGAAGTAGTGAGAAAACACTTTTCTAATGTGTTAATATAATGTCCAACATAGGTAGTAAGGCTGTAAAAAACACTTACTCTAAATAAGAGTTCTTCATTCCACTTCGGGTTTAAGGACTATATGGAGGGGGGGGAGGGAAAAAAAGGGAAGACAGCATTGGTTATAGTGACAACTCTGTATCGGTGTCTTTTTTGATGTTTTACATCTGTTTTATCCCACGTAACAATCCACTTAAGAAGAAAGTACAAAAGCTTTAACCTTGTTATTGCAGGTGTAAGTCATAGGAGTCTTATACTGTTTAATACAGTGTAGAATGGAGACAATTTACGCAAGTATTCTCAGATTTTGGCTAATGCCACGGATGCAGAGAAGGGCTCATTATACACTCCAAATAAGTTAATTTATGGTATGTCTTCAGTAATGATCACTGCCTTCTCCTCAGTCCACTATCCACATTGCTCACATACAAACATATGTTAATCCTGAAACTGAACTCTTGGCAAATGAAAAATCTCTCAATAACGTTATCTAGACAGACCAGGCACAGGTGGGCCAAATACAATATAACCTGCTCAACTAAACACATCTTTCAATTGTGGCTATTTTTAAAAATACTAGAGTTAGTTTAGCTATGATGAGAGTTCAAAGTAACAATTATCAACATGAAGGGAAAACACGAGTGATCTCATAAATCACAGCCACTATCTAAGAACAATGATTTGGAAGAGTACTCTCCCTCTCACATATATTAGATCAACTAAAAATGAAAAAATGTATAAGTTACCAGTACTAACACAGACTTTTTCCTGCAGGTATTCTAGAGTGAACTGTGCAATTTGATGTTGAAACACAAAAAACTGTATTTCAAATATAAAAAAGATAAAAGTTGTACAGCAAGAAAGAGAGTTAAAAGTTGCATGGCAAGAGAGAGAGATTCTTATATCATTAAAGATCTCAGAAAGTCAGAACAATCCAGTATGTCCATGAACGATGTAGTTTTGAATCAATACTCACCCTATATTCCTTAGTGTTTCTTTACCTTTTGCTAAGATTATTGAAGGGAAAATACCAAAATAATGCCATGAACAGAGAAACAGAGTAGATCATGGAACATTCCTTTCCCCACGTCCGTTCACTCAAGTGACATTAATTCTCGTATTTCCTGTAGTATTAACTTTTCCTCTAGTGTCTGATTAAAAAACAAACAAAACCACCACACCCACAAAGATAAGATGGCTAACCTTTTTAATAGTTTTTGTCTGAACACTGGTAAGGACTCCATTCACTGGATCATACACTGTCACTTTCACATATGGGTCACTGGGAGGGGGAAAGAAAAAGATAAGCATGCTGCTATATATCCTTTTTTGTCAGCATTATTAGCACTTGAGTTTTAAAAGGCTTCAATTAATAGAAGCTATGAAACTAGGAGTTACAATTAGTTCGTTACAATTACTTTATGAACGCCATACACATTTGTACTTACAATCATTTTCTAAATAGTTTTAGAGATAAAACTAATCTAAATATTGTTACTGATTATGACCATACTAGCTATGCTATTATGTTCTGTATATCACTACAATTTGATTCTTTCTCTCACAGTTCTTATTTCATGGGAACAGATTTAATAAAACCTCATGCATTTCAACAAGACACACATGAATAAAATCAGTTGTGATATTAAAGTATTTGAAGTATTTAAGTACAGTAAGATTCGAAGTATTAAATCTCTTGTTTTTAACAATTTAAAACACCTGGAATTTGAGGTACTTCCTTGAACATGCAATATTTTTACTAAATGTTCTATCAGTTTCACGGAGTTTGAGTTTAACCTGAATTTTTCTGTTAATGAAGGTGTCCTAATACGGTTGCTCAAAATGGCCTACTGCCTCAGATTTTTCTTCTCCTTCCTGTGGTACAATAAACAACAGATTATATGAATATCTACTTTTCATTAACGAAGTCAAGGCATTCAATTGCTCAAACAGACTAGTAACAAAAGGTGACCAAGATTGTCTGCCATACAGCAAAAGAACATACGTTTTTTGCATATTTAAGTTATGATGAGAAAAGCTGCCCTATTTTTGTTTAAAGTAAAAAAACTGCATGCTAAAAAAAAAATTGAAGAGAGACTGTCTGGCTTTAGGGAAAATATGAATATCACAAGAGAAACTTTTCCAATGCTAAACTGATGTCACACATAACAATTTTGCTAGTGCTAAAATAACAGCATTCCTGTACATATGCCAAAGCAGCTGACAGCAGAACTAGTATGAAACCCATGAAACTTTTCTAGACCCTCTGTACACGGGCCAGAAGAAAAAGCAGCTTTAGTACAAGCTGCATGCTGCCACTTGCCAATTCTACAGGATCCTACAAAGCATTTCAATTACAAAGTCTGATCTTTCCTGTGGTAAATGTTAAGCCACTTTGATTGTTTCTTCCCTTATACAGATTGTTAACTTTTAAATTTGTACATACCCAGAGCCTGCAGCCACTGGCACGGGTTTACCACATCTATAGAATTGGTGGATGCTGTTCCTCTCCATATAATTTGAGTTGAAACAGTCTTGTTGCTACCAGTGTTTAGTGTTGTGTTTGTTCCAAGTCTTTAAAGCGCAGATGAGACAATTTTGATTGTAACTGAACTCTTGTTATTTTAGCTGCAGTCTACATGAAGTAAAACATATACCTGTATTTATCCTCCATGGCAGAACTATTTTACCATGCAGAGAATTAAACCTTCGCACACATTGTTTTGCCAATGCATAAGAGCTGTCCAAGTGACTCCTGGGCAAGGAAACAGGGTATCTTCATGTTTACATAGTCTCTGATCATTTTATAACGTTACCAGTTAGAACAGCTCTGATTTTTTTGGAGAGGCACAGCAGGATTTACTAAGATCTAAACAGCTGTGGAAAGAAAATAAAGCAGCAGCTATCCCTCAATACATTAACAACATATATTCTTACCTGGCTCCTAAGATATCCTTCTTGGCCAGGCCAATTCCAGCTATAACCTTCACCCTGACAATTTGCGTGTTCTCCTAAAACACAAAATAACATATTCAAGTTGCATTCAGATTTATTTTTCAGATCTACTTTTAATTTATAAAGCTGAAGTAATTATTGGCATAATTTTGAATTTACACTGAAAACTATAGACTAAGTAATATCAGAACAGATTAATAAAGCAGTAAAGAACTCTGGAAAAAGGCAAGAATAAAGAATTCTTGCACCTATTTTTATTTTACAGCACAGAGAGGCCACACTCAAAATACTGGGATTTCTGAAATGATGTGTCAGCAGGGTATGAGATTTTTAAAAACCAAAAAACTATTTCAGTTAGACATTATTCAAATTACAGCTTCACAGGAGTGACATAAGTGATTGCACTCCTCCTGTTAATTAATATAGCTGTGCAGAGTCTTACATGGCTCATCTGATAAGCTACTGAATTCAAGAGGGGGAAAAAAATCCCAACAGCTGTGACCATGTCAGAGGAAGGAGACAAATGAGCACTGTTTCTCTGGAAAGCAAAAAGCTTTACAGATGAAGGACTTTTTGTAGGCAATGGCTAGTCAGAGACGCTTGTGAGGAAAGCTGATCCAATCTAGGTGGTTAAGGAGTTAAAGAGATACCAAGAGCAATGGGTGAAACAGCAGATGTTGTCCCCGGGGCCTTCCTGAATTCCACATATGATTGAAAGTGCTTTCAAAAGGAGACACATAGGAAGCACTCGAAGTTTGCTTTATCATTGGTCTGCTATATGACCACAGGGCCGGACTCCCTAACCAATACAAATTGGAAGGGTTCGTAAAGCTAATGGAGAGAATTGTATGCTAATCCTGAGGCAGAGGCTACTGGCTAACAAGGTAAAGCTCAAAACAAGCTACTAAATAAAAATAAAATTTGGAAGAAAAAAAAAAAAAAAAAGAGTAAGCAAGTTTCTCCCACCCTCTGTAGTTAGAGGTGATTACCAGGGGACTGAGATGAACATCTACCACATCCACTTACTGCAAAACAGTCAATCGGCCAAGACAATTCCAGCCAAATCACAAGTCTTATCTTCCATCTTCACCTCAAAGAAAATTGTCTCCTACTAGGAAACCTAACAGTTCAGAAAAGAAACACCTAACAACCAACCTCATCCAGCGCTGACCACTAGTAGGTGCCCCAAGCTTTCAAAATTCTTAGTCATGATCAGGCTTTAATGCACATAACATTACCAATATGTTTTATGACAGCAATGGAACTGACCAGATTTAAGAAAAAATAAGTATAAAACTATGTTGGCATCAAATTAAGAAGAGCCATTTGTTAATATTTTTACATATCACAAATATCCTAAAATATCCACCCTTGTCTTACATTCCACAGCAGCACCCAATTTATCTTCTATCAAATATTTGGCTTCAGCGACATTCAACATCAGCGAGTTTCAGAGACTACTCAGGCTGAAGAGTACCATGTGTGCATCTCCGCTCTCACTGAGCACTTCTGCACTTCACTCAGTGCACCGCTACCCCCTCCCAGCAAGAGGAGGGGGTCCTCAGTCACAGCCCATGGGACCCAACTGACAGAATTCAGCTCCAGAAATGATCTCACTGTCTCCTTCTCAGAAAGGCCAAGAGCGGATGTTGGTGTAGGATACACTGCCCTAAAAGACAAATACCTTTTCTGGCATCTGCATTTAGTTGCTTAGACCACAAGCTTTTCTCAGTTATTCAAGCATGAGAAAAGTAAAGACAATTAGACACTTTTGGGCACAGCATCTCACAGTCAGGCTTAACAAGGCATCAACGTAGTCCACACGGGGGAGATCCCAGAAATAGGATCCACACTCCTCAGATTTTACAGTTGGCTTAATCACACCGTTTGTTTACTTATGTCATAATACAGATTTATCTGAATGGTATTTTACAAAAAGACAAGTTGCTTTGTACGTGACCTCAGGAAACTAGAAGCCACAAACCTGAGGGTGGCATGCTGAAGGTTGATTTAAACATGCCTTGCTGAAAGAGTATTATTTGTTTGGGGTCAGTGCCAAACTAGGACAGCTACAGGATTTTAGTTAGCCCAGCAGAACTAAGCAAGCTGACATCTGCGTATGAACAGCCATTTAGAAATATATTTCTAGATTAACAAAAACAGTTTAAAAAAATTCTGAATTGGTCACAACAATCTTCCCCGCAGATCTCCTTTTTCACTTTGACTTTTTCACTAACTGCTCTCACCCCCCAAAAACCCACCACACACCTTTTTGTGTATTTTTTATACTGATAGGTGATACTGAAGGGTCCACTTCTTCCTTTTCCAAGCTATAAAGACTAGAAACTTCAGGAAAAAAAACACGCTAACGTGCAAGGGCAATACTTAATTGCAAGAGATCAGGTTCCCCATTCTCTGGTCACACTAGTGCACAAGGCAGATCAGGAGAAATTCAGACAGCTTGATCCAAATGCAGTCAGAAGTGCCTTACACTGGAAGGACCCATTGTGCTACAACCCCGCACATCCTGAAGAGGCAGAGAGGCCTGCTGACAGGATACTGGTCTGCGCTGTGACCATACGACCTTTTGTCACCACTCACTGATGACAGGCAGAATTGCTACGGAACCGCTGCTACAGCTCACAAAAGCTGCCCCAAACACGCTGATCTCAGAAAGCGATGAGCAGCTGAGGAGTTCCAGGACTGTTTGAAGGCAATTTCATGCAGCCAAAGATTAGGCGATGCAAGCTCTGCATGGAGACAAAGCATCTGATACTTCATTCTGGCATCTACAAGGAATAAGTTCAAACCCAAAATCTCATGGTTTCAAAGCTAATTTTGAACCTTTTCTTCATTCACCTTGCTCAGGAGATCCTTATTTGCCCCCTTTGTAGCCACTTGTACAAGAAACTGTGGATCAGTAACTGCTTCTGTAGATCCACAGGCAGCTGCAGCCTGAGAGTGTTTTTGTGGTCCAAGACACACAGGCTGCAGCCTGTACTTCTATATTGACTGCAGACACTCTCAAGCTCGCCTTGCTACTCTTTTCCACCGCTGCGGTGCTTCCAGTGGTTCTGGTGGCATAGGAAGAGATAGGCACGTAGTCAGTAACCAGGAACACGCCAGCTATGTCTAGCAGCACTGCAGCTTGTCTAGGAAACCATGCTCTCAGACCAATTTATCTCCCCAAGAGCCTCTTCCTGGCCATAAATGCCTACCCGCGCTTCTGCAGTCCTGACATTAACTTGAAGAGGTCAGTCTGAATTTATTCCGTCCGTACAGCTGAAGAGACAGTTTTCACTGTTGCTTTGAACACACTAGGAGTCTTACAGGTTTAATGCCCTAGTCCCCAGCTGCTCTGTAACGCAGACATGCACTTCTGAGAGACATGCTCACACGACAGCCCATCAAAGGCAGCAGCTCTGGGCACAGAGTTGTACAGGGCGTGTTTGTATAGACTAGGCAAGGATGTTCAGCTTCTTTTGACAACATTTGACGGCCAGCCACTTTGGAGGCTGGGGAGTGGGGAAAAGAAGGGAACACAGTAATGGCCCACAACACAGCATCATACACAAAATACAGGCAGATCATTTCACCATTAAAACTGTGAACTGTTAAGCTGTTCCCTCTGAGAATACAAGCACCCCAATATGAATCAGGTAAAAACAGTGTGGGAAAAGAAGTATTTGTTAAACTACTGAATCTGCCAGGGAGCGGCTGCATACAAATGAAGTCCAAATGACACTGAGTGTTTATATCAGTTAGTCTGCTCCTAACAAATTCAAGGATAAATTATTTTTAGGGGTTATATAATATTTTTAAAGCTGAGGGTTGGGGTATGGGGCGGGGGGGGATAAGGCTACCACATATCACAGAGACTGAACTGTCCAAAAATTCTTGGTCTGATTAAGTCAGACAAAACATCCTTTACAGAGGTCAATCAGCAAGTTAGTTATCTTACTGGACATGAGCCGGCAATGCGCTCTTGCGGCCCAGAAAGCCAACCGTATCCTGGGCTGCACCAAAAGAAGCATGGCCAGCAGGTCAAGGGAGGTGATTCTGCCCCTCTACTCTGCTCTGGTGAGACCCCACCTGGAGTACTGCGTCCAGCTGTGGGGTCCCCAGCACAGGAAGGACATGGACCTGTTGGAGAGGGTCCAGAGGAGGGCCACAAAAATGATCAGGGGGCTGGAACACCTCTGCTATGAGGAAAGGCTGAAAGAGCTGGGGTTGTTCAGCCTGGAGAAGAGAAAGCTGTGGGGAGACCTTATTGCAGCCTTTCAATACTTAAAGGGAGCTTATAAGAAAGATGGGGACAGACTTTTTAGCAGGGTCAATAGCGATAGGACAAGGGGGAATGGTTTTAAACTAAAAGAGGGGAGATTCCGACTAGATATAAGGAAGAAATTTTTTACAATGAGGGTGGTGAAACACTGGAAGGGGTTGCCCAGAGAGGTGGCAGATGCCCCATCCTTGGAAACATTCAAGGCCAGGCTGGATGGGGCTCTGAGCAACCTGATCTGGTTGTAGGTGTCCCTGCCATTGCAAGGCCGATGGACTAGATGACCTGTAAAGGTCCCTTCCATCCCAAAGCATTCTATGATTCTACTATGAACTTCTAGGTTTTATCATTATTCTATTGTTAATCATATCAGTATATTCTAAGGTACATGTTCAAGATTAACCAGTCAAAATAGCTGGGTCTGCTTTTCACAATCAACGAATCTACTTACTAACAGATAGCATGTAACAAGATGATGAAATAGAAGGTTTCTGAGCTGATATGTAGACAATCAATAACAAAAGCTTTAAAGGCAATGCCTGCCAGTTTGTGATACTTTGAACTGATCGTAACACAGAAACCCTTTTTATGTATGCCTATTAAAACAGTTTTAAAATGTGTTCTCTACACAGCAAAGCAAGAGTCAAACTAATAAAGTGCCACTTCCAGAAGGTGATAGTGCCTCATTTCCACAGAAGTCACTGTGTATCTACCCAGATTCAATGAATACATATTAAGGTGAGAAGTTCTTGAACTGTTCATTTTGGGCAAGAAAACAGCATTTGGAAAGAAATTTCAAGCTTTTAAGGAGTTTAAAACTTGGTCACAACTTTGTCAGAATAGAATGGTCTTACCTGGGTTACAGCTGTTTACAGTCAATGACTATAAAGGACAGGTATTAACACTGACCATTCTCACCCCCCTCCTTCCCAAATTCACATGGTAGGAAAATAACACGAATGACAACTGGAAGAGTGACTCCTGCTTTAGCAGTGGAAGTCCAAGACAGAGCAGAAGACAGAAGAAAAAGCAGATGCAGAAAGAAAGGGTGAGAAAGAAGGCATAAATAAAGAAATTACGACATGGTGATGACTATAATACAAAACACTGAACACAACAGAGAATGATGATAAAGTGTGATCCTCGTCTGAGTCTCCAAAGACAGACTCCAGCCCGTAAGCGTGCGCACATGCGTGTGTACATATGCATGTATGTGCATACCGCCAGAGTGCATTGCCCGTTCCACGGACTGCAAATATTCCCTACACAAACTAAAGGTGATAAGATTCACAACAAGATTACAACAAAGAGTTGTAACTTGTCACCTTACAAGTTTTAGCTGCTGCCTACACCCAAGTCAGGGGAGGGGGGGGAAAAAACACTCAAGATTTTTCATTGAAACACTATAGCGTGCATTGAAACGCTATAATGTTACACCAGCAAGAGGCGTAAGAGGCATTTACCTTTGCCAGTCATTCAGGTCTGCAACATCCAATAATTCAACTACAAATGTATTACACTCCTAACTGCTCTCCTTCGCTTGAAGCGGTAAGACAAAACACATAACGTGCTACTATCTAATTCAGTGGCTACAAAGGCTCTCTCTGATGTCAGTGTAAACACTTCAAGTCCAAACAATTTTACAGGAGTTTTCAGCAAGTTGCAATCCGTTTCTCAGGTTGAACAATTCCTGACACATCCCAAACCTCCAGCAGGTGACTGATTGGAGTCAGACTCAGATAAACAACTACCATACAGAAAAAGCAGTTTGACATGAGTAAGATACATATAAGATTCAGATAAATTAGAATAATTGTATCGCAATAGAAAAGTTTTTAATTAGGAGTCGGGTTCTTCAGAGTACATATTTGATTAGTATTAAAAAATTAGTTTTATTGGCTTTCCTATTTTAATCTTTGGTTCAAGTTTTGGTTTTGATTTTCAATATACTTCTACAGAAGAGACGCACACAGGACGTAAGGAAACACCAAAAACAGGATGGTAAATTTAATGTAAAACATAAGATGGTAGTATCTGCTGGACTACTAGACAGCTTTTTTTGAGGAAACCAATATAAAAACGTCTGAGCAGTCTAACAGAGAGCACACTTTGTAGTAAACATCTGCTCTAGGCAATAACATCCTGTTATTGTTTTGTTCCAGCTAGACAGGTCAAGAATCAACTACCACTAAATCAAGCCAAGAAAAGAGCATCGAAGGATATTACAATGATAAAACCGTCAGCAGCATCACCTTTTAAGATTCTGGTAATATCAGGAATTACACATTAAGGCTTTCTTAAGTTTCATAACATTTCTGCATATAGTGCACAGATAAAAAGAGAACAGAAAATTCAGCTTCGGGTATGTGCAGATAAGGCAAGCTGAAATAAACATACCAATAGTTTGGAAGTTCAAAACTGAAACCAGTAAATAGCCTGCCCAGTGAAAGAGCATAAAAAGGAAGGGATGTTCAACAGGCTGAATGTGTTCTACGTCCCATGTAGAGCGGTCCCTCCCATCCCATCTACTGAGGTCCAGAAGGTCAGTAGAGGGGAAGGAAAAAAAAAAAAAAGAGATTATAAACTATTATACAGTGTTCTGCAGTGCACATCTACACAGACTGCTGACTTCATTAAGGAACAACTATAAACAGCAAGAAAAGTTAGGACACTTGCATGGGTAGAAGTACACTAAAGCCAAGACCCCATTAAAGAAATAAGTACTAACGTAAGAGAGACACACCATGAATGTATAGTTTCTTTTACAGCGTGCTTCTCAGATCTGTGAGACATCTTACTCAAGGTACCCAGCTTCACCCTACTAGTAGCTCGTATTTCAAGCACAAATCATTGATTAAAGACCGACATCGTCACACAGAAGGCTCTGAAGCCTGGGAGCAGCTCAGAAACGATGCTGAAAGTTAGAGCTAAAGTGACTACATATTTCAGTTGAATAGACAGCTTCCTGTATCTGCCAATTTTAGTAGTGACACTGCTGTGTTTCTCTAAGTTAAAAAGCCCATATCTTAGCAAGTTTCCTAGCCTGTATCTACCATTCAAGAGCACTTCTTTCAAATTGCATTAAAAGTTTGGGGGTTGTTTTGTTTTTTACCTTGAGATCATTAGTAACCATAAAAGTTATGTTTGAGTGTTTCACAACAAAAACAAGTTCCTTAATGGCATTTACTAGAGCGATAAGCAGTCTTTTCATCTCAAATAAATCTTTCAGAGTCTGAATAATTAAGGATTTGGCTCTTCCATTACCTACACTGAGGTTAGCACAGAATGTTTTCCCTTAAGCGGTCCAGAAGATATTGACATCCTTCACCTGTCTAACCTTAAAAACAACATTTAAGAACAGACCTTCCTCATATATTATAGAGAAAGAGGTACTAAGAATTATAATAAATTCTGTAGATTTTAAACAAAAAAAATCCAACACATAATTATAATATCAGGCTAGCTAAGAGCACTTATATATGCTATATTCAGCTTAAGCAATTCCAGAAGGGAATAGATACAAAGTTGACAGCATGAGAAATAGCCCCAGTGAAGTTATTGTTGAAACCTACCATCTCATTTGAAAGAAAGCATTTCCCACAGAACGGTGAGCCTTAGCTGAAGGAAAGTAGTTCCTGCAATATTCAGACCTTGCAAGTGAGGCACACATATATGTTAGGTGACCTCTAAGTGATAAGAAGTTTTGTTAGCATCACCAGTTCATTTCACCAGGAGGCAGAAAGCGGGAAGGAGACTTTGCCATCTTGACCATTCCTTCACGACCCAGAGAGTACTCTCCTCCCCCTCTACAGCGACCAACAGAGCTGAACCATTTTTCTTTGAAGAAATTCTCTCAAAGCAAGCAAAACAAGATTTAGATTCAGGAAGATTCCTACTATAGGACTACATTAATCAATCTTGTAAACACCATGAAAGTCATTAACTTCCACTTGCCAGTTACAGTCCAGTCTTACTAACTCACTAAAAGAACTTAAATGTTAGTTGTACCATAGGACCATTTTGTGTTCATAAATAAGGAAGTCTCATCCTTCAAGAAATGCTGGATGTTGCTACAGATTGTATTTAACACCTCTGTTTGATTACAAATTAAGGAAAAGATTCAAGAAGATAAGAGTCCACTAATGGAGTTATCTGTTTGTCAACAGAATTTCACTTTAAAAAAAACAAAACCACTCCAAACCAAAAAAAACACCAAACCACTTTTCAACATGTGCAACCCAATATCCAGTCACGGTCAGTGTTTGTCAGTTCAGTGTGAAAGGAAGGCTTTAAAAAAAAAAAAACAACCAAAAAAAAACCAAAAAAAAAAACCACAACAACAACAAAATCCAAGGTACCTAAGATAGCTTCTGGAAACCATCAGACCTACACAAATTATATCGCTGTTCAAAAAAAAAAAACAAAACCAACAAACACCAACCCACCAACAAACCAAAACAAACCCAAAAAACCTCCCAAAACCCCAAACCAGCAAGCATCACCATTTCTACAAGTGTCTAAACTATTCCAGATACACTGGATTCCAGATCACGCCTTGCAATGGGCAAGTCCTTCACAGCCTAGAATAAATTCAGAGCATTTCTGAAGCACAGAGGCATGCATGTCTATTTATTTTTTTCTATTTGAGCGCCCCATATAAGAACAGAGTCAGATGGAGCAGACGTCCAGCACAGAGGTGCTGGGGAGGCCATAGGGTTTGAACAGGAACAGAAGCAGTGGGCTGCCTAAAGCTCAGGCACAAACGAGCCAAACAAAATTACTGTTTTCATCAGAAGTAATCCAGAGAAAGACTAGTCCATGTCAGTCTCCAAAGTAATATCCAAAAGATTTCTGGTCATCAGCATCATCTCTAAAATATAGCAATATGAGAAGGGTTGTGGGGTAAGGTGTGCAGAAGTAGAGAAGACAAACCATGTATCCAAGACATTCAGTTCACCAGCAGCAAGCTAGATAACCATAAACAACCTAAAGGAATATAAAAATGCACCTAAAGCTTTCCAGAATGAAATACCATATGATTATGGGAAATCTCATTTGACCTGCACAAAACAAGAACACTTTCTACATAGGACAGCTCTCAAGGGACTGAGAAATCTAAAGTGGCAAATGCATACAAGTGGGAAGCTTATTTTTGCCTATGAGAAGTTCCCATTACTAGTTTGATCCCTGAAACAGATCAAACGTAACAGACACAAGAGATCAAAAGATCTAACCTACTAGCTAACCTACATTATTTAGGCAATACAAAAAGAGCTAAGCAAAACAAGAAAGTCCTTAATTCAGGCTGGGAGTGCAAGAACTCTGACATATATAAATTTTTAAATTAAACTGGCTATGAAATACATGCATACAGACAAGTGGCATCATTTTATTAAATGCCACTCCAAAGCCCTACAGCGCAAGCACGTATTTTAATAGAGAATGGAAATAAATACGCTGTCGTTCTGGACAGTTCTTAAACAATTACATTTTTAACCCAGCAAACCACTGAAAAGTAAGTCCTTCTGTAACCAAAGAAATAACAGAGCATTAGCTGAGATACCAACGATTCTTCCTTTAGTCTTTGAAAAATCATTCCACAATTACTGTTAGAAAATGCTGTACTTAGTATTGCAGTCAATTGTCACAAAAACACAGTAACTGGAAATGAATAGCTCAGTGTCAGAAAACGCTTGATCAAAAGTGTTTAATCTACAGAAATCCAAGTCCTAGCAACCTGATAGTTTTGTATTAGAAAGTCCCTCAGCCAAAAACCCTGTAGCTAAGGACACCCCACTGCAACAAGCCCATTTAAGAGCACCAGCAAAGTTACCACTGCTATGACAGCAGCAGCCGGTGTCTCAGTCCACTCCTGTGGATCTGAACCAACACTTACAACTGTATTCAAAGGTAGACGTATCCTGAGTATGCAACAACAGGCAGAGTTACCCACTTCACAGGTCAAGACAAAGTCTGCAGCACTTGATGCACCCAACTTATTTTTTCAAGCAGCCTGAGGCAAAGAGCACTGTGAGAGAAAGTCTGACCTGGAGGTGGGAAGTATAGTTTAAAGCATTTCTCTTCTCATTAAAAAAAGTTAATGAGAAGATAAAAAGTCATTTTTAAAAATGTTATTAGAGCTTTTCATTTTTCTGCATTGAGATCAGCTTTGTTTGATTTGTTCATTTGCCTTCTTTCTATATACTATCCTGCAATGTAAAATAATTCACAATAAAAAAATTCAGAAATGTGATCAACATTCAGTTTTAGTCTAATATTGTCCCTGGATTATATTATTTTTAGCTTGTTGTTGTATATTCCTCTCGTTAGAACTTTTGATGATGGGATCATAAACTATTTCTTTCTAAGAGACAGACACTGTACTAAGTAAACAAAATTGGTATTGCTCACAAACTACTATTTTGTATTTTCTCCTGTCTTCGTTTTTCATCATGTGACCCCAGACCTCATTTTCCACACACTGCTAAGACCCTGCTCTGAATATAGAATTATTAAGTTTTCCCCATTGACTTCTCCAGTGCTCATTATTTCAATATCCAACTAAATCATAAGAAGTCCTATGGGTGTCAGAAGGATACAATATCCATTTTATAGAAGAAAAACTGAACCAGAGAAATTAAGGACAACTGCATCTGCTAGATTCAGGCACTGAAATTCAGATACCTAAATACAGCATATACAATAATCCACTGTATTCACAATAGCCTCAGCTACAGCTTCCTTTTCATCCCAGCTTCTTCATCATTTTGTTTGTGTCAGCAACATCATATTAGCAATCCTTTATTAAGTCCAACTGACTAATACACCATTAACCAAGAAATCTAGAATAAATGCATAACTTGGGGGGCAGGGGGGCAAGAGGGGGAGGAAAAATCCACGCTCTAATACCGTATTCAACTGCCTCAACAATTAGACCAACTTCTCACCTTCCTTCCTTATTTTACTTACAACTTATTTACAATTATTATATTTACCATATAATTGTCTGCAATAGCTGCAACAAGTAAAGAGGTTTTGCAGACAACACCACTTTCTTTTCCCAGACAATTCTGAATCATACCCCACACAAATCCATCTTGCAGAATGGGTCACAGAGCAGCCCTGGGGAAGCAGCAGTGTGCAGGCATAAACTATGAAAAGCCTGCAAAATGAGGGTGGGGGAGGCTTTTACAGAAAACTCCCTGATGCTGCTTTCTATATGATTTGGGTTTATGACTTGGTGTTTTTGTTGTGACTCTGTGTAAGCAATTTCCAGATTTAAACTCCGGGAAGACAGAAGCAGAACTGTAGTTTCCATTCTAATACCCTAGGCAGAAGCAGCTGGCAGCAGATTTCCTATAACCCTAAGATCGTTTGTCATTTGTGCATGCAGAATCACACATGAAAACTATGAAAAAAACTGAGCAAGTTCTTTACATGTGGATCAATAAGCACCAACTGAATATCAAAGTCTCTGATCATAAACAAACCGCATTTTTCACATTTGCAACTTGAAGAAGTTTGTGTAAGCTTTTGAATTATGGAAAAAGTTGGATCTGATGGATTTGTTACATACTCAAACTTTCTCCCCCTCCCCCTAGCTGTTCCAAAGGAACAAGTTCATGTTCAAAAGGATGGAGGGAAGATCAGAATTGTTCAATTTTGACCAGATTTCAAAATATTTTCCCCGTAGCAAGGGAGGCTAAGAAACAACTAAACTGACCAAAGTTTAATAAAGTTAAAATAGAGAGCCCGAGGCATGGAATGTTTTAGTTCAACTAGACAGCCTCAAAAAGTTACTAGCAACTGAAAATAGGGTCTTGCAATGGGAAGTGCTACGCAACCCTTGCAGCATGCTGTGCTAATTTTCTGTTAGAACTTGTATACAATTCAAATATTAAGATAAAGGAAAAAAAAAAAAAAATCATCTGAGAGCTTTATAGTTACTTCTCCAGAAGTAAAGCAGAACTTGAGAAAGAAAGCCATGCTAACAGACTAGGAATAATATTTCATAGTTTTAATAAAGTGAATTCCTGCTAAGGATGCAACAAGTGTGCAATGACACAGAGATCATCACCGCCTGGACACAAAAAGAGCTGATCAAAGACAGTCTTGGTAAAATATCCTGTTGGCTCAAAGACTGACATTTCACACAGCTCACCAAACAGCTTTCAGATGGATACAGCTTTTAGTCTTCCTGTACCTGCAATTAAAAAAAAAGTGACCTTCTTTCTTCTTGATAAAGTTAACTATTTCATTAATATTCTGCCCTAGGCACAAGCCACAGTTACAGTACGAAAGCCCACCCCACCGGTCTACCCCTTGGGGTACCGTAACCGGTACGTCAGTATCAGCCACCTTCCAAAGACCCACGTGCTCAGGAACTACCACCTCATGATAGAAGTCGCTGTCGAAGTCACTTTCAGCTACCACACGAGTTATTGCAAAAAGACACTGAAACGCACACAAGATTTCATATTCTCGCTAACGGCAACACAGAGAAAAGCACCACCGCTCAGGCGCCAAACCACCTTCCGTACAACGTTAATCCACGCACCGCTCCGGTGGGTCAAACACTGCCTGTGACAAAGCCTGCAACAAAGACTTTATTCTTCAGTACTGAGGGAGGGAGCGGGGGGAGAAGAAATCCCGCTTCGCCCATCCAGCACCGTCACGAGGAAGTTGCCCAACGCAGGCGATGTCCCCGTCTATAGGGGGAGGCTCGCACGGCTTTCCAAAAGCAGCCTAGAGACAGGAATGCCGGTGCTAGGAGACACGGCAGCCGCCAGCTTACCGCGCTCCCCGCCGCCGCCCGGGGCCGGCCCGGCAGCCGGTGCGGAGGGGAGCTGCCACGGGGGCGCCGGCCCCGCGCCGCCCCGCTCCCGGGCGGGCCCGCCGGGGCCCCCACCTCACCTCACCGCACCCCGCCCCTCAGCCCCGCTCCCCCACCCCGCCGCCACGCCAGACCGCGGCGGGCCCGCAGGAAACCCCCGCCCTGAGGGAAGACCCGCCCGCCCCGGCGGGGAAGCCGCCGCCCGCCCTCCGCGGAGGAAGGAAGCGGGAAGCGCGGGGGGGGAGGGGGGGGGGGCGGTCGCAGGCCTCACCTCCTCGCCCGGCAGCCCGAACACCTCCACAGGAGAAGCCGCCATGGCCGAGCGGCGCGCGCTCCCCGTCGCCCCGCCGCCGTGTTTACCCGCCGCCGCCGCCCCGCCGCGCGGCCCGCCACCGCCCCGCCCACAGCCCCGCCCACAGCCCGCCGCGGGCGCGCGAGCGGCAGCCGCCCCCCAGCACCACCGGCGCGGGCGCGCGCCCCCGTCCTCTCCCCGGCCCCCCGCCTCGCCTGATTGGCGCAGAAGCCCGCGCCACCGCCCACCCGGGAGGCGGCAGCGCCTCCCGATTGGCTCTCGCTCCGCGCCCCGCCCGGAGACACGCGCCGCGCGGGCAGCCCGAGGGGGCGCGCGGCCCCCGGCGGCGGGGCGGGCCTGCCTCCCTCAGCTCCACCGCCCCTCAGGGCGCCCCGCGCCTGTGGCCGGCCTGCCGCCCGCCCCGGGGGGGCGCGGGGACGGCGCCGTGCCTGCCCCGTGCCCTGCTCGAGGGGCGCCCCTGAGCTAGGTCATGGGGCGAATAAAATCGTTTTTCTAAAAATTCTCCCTGTGGTTTACATCGTCCGGGTCTTTCCCACATCTCTGAGGGCCAGGCACAAGCTGTGGGAGCTCTTGCCTAAACCCCTTGCATCCAGGGAACCTTCTGGAATTGCAAAAATTTGGGGAAAGCTGAGAGGAAAAAATAATCGTTGTCAATGTGCAGAAAGGACCTTGCCTGCCAGGAGGAGGTAGTGCTGCCTTCCAGGGTTCTGGGAGGAGGAAGGAAGTCCCCGCTGTGTAAGGAGCTGACCTGACATAAGACCCAAGCAGAGAGAATGCCAGAGGAGAGAAAAAGATAAACTGTAAAAGCCTTGCCTGAAATCAAAGCGACAATGTTGTAAAGACTTCCCATTTTCTCAAAAGAAAATTCTGCCTCGCCACCCCTGTTCAAACTTAACAAGGGGTATAGCAGCACGTTAGTAAGGGAGCATGACAACATTTCGGCTGAATGTTTCAGGTCGTTCCCAAATCGCCGTTCAGTGGTGCTTCCCAGCCATCACCCACGCTCCCTTTGGAAGGACCTGGTTCCATGATGGTTTTGTAAATGGCTTGAATTCACGCTGCCTTCAACAGCTGCCGGTGAACCACTCGGGAGTCCCTGCCTGCCCACTGGCCTTCCCAGCCAGCAGAGGACAACAGGAAGAGCTGTGCTAAAAAAATTACAAAGTAGGGTGTTTTAGTCTGAGTTTTGTAGCCATAAGCCTTTCTACAAGCCTGAGCCAAACTCCTCCAGGCACTGCACAGCCTGTGAGTGCAGAGAACATACATTCGTCTTAGGATGAACGTGTGGAAAATCACATGTGTCGCTAACAACGAACAAACGTAGCAGCACCTGTACAAGCAGGGAACCAGTGTCTTTCGCCATCTTTCAGCTCCCTCGTGGCCCCTCACAACTTGGGTGACCTACTTCTCTCATCATCAGGTGAGAAACTACCCTTTCCAAAACAAATGCAGACCCAGGCTCAGTTCTTTGAACTGTGCCCCAAGCAGATCACAAAACACCCAGGTAACTAACACCTCCACGGGCTCAGGCAAGCCTGTGCCCGTTATCACACACACTTGCACTCTCGTCCCAGGGCTAGCTGGAGGCTGCAAGGAAAAGCAATCTCAACAGCAACATCAGTTTGTGCATGTTCCAAAAATCAATGTAGTGTATTACCTAGGAAAAATCAGGTGAGTGACTGAGAAACACACGAAGTGCCATTTGGGCAAGTGTCTTCATAGTCATGATTGTCTATGAATATGAACAGCTAGATTTACATGGTGAAACAATGTCTTTTATTAGACCAATGGATAAAGTTTGGAAAAAAGACCCAGATAAGCTTTTGGGTAATTCAAAAGAAACAGTCCTCTTCTGTTTCTGGATTGAGCCTCTGGACACCCAATGTTTCTCTCCGGTTCCCTTCACTCAGTCTTGCCTACAGCACTCTCCCAGCATGAGTTTAGAGGCTTGCCCAAATTTAAGTGGGAGGTTCCTGGGTGACAGCCAAGCAAGGAAAACTTGCCTAAGTTACAGCAGGCACGATTTCCAGGTCCAGTTACTTTGTGAAGCACTTGTTTCTGTGATTGAGACTGATGTTTATTAGTAAATTGTTCTTACAGCTTGCTAGAAAAAGCATGTGGGTTTGTGGCTGTTGAGCATCAATACCTGGTTTTGCAGTGCTGCCTCTTACACTCTACTAGAGTGTAGGAACCATGTCAGACAGAAAGCATCAGACCCCCAAAAGTTTATGGTGTTTTTTTTCAAAATTGCATTGGTTAGTCTAATAAAAGATACTGGTTTATTTCTCCCTATAAGTCTCCTACTACAGCATTACTGCCACTTGCCTGAACTCTGCTCATCTGTTTTTCCGCAGTCTCAGTTTTCTGTACACTAGAAGGCTATGAGGAGAAGCACCCTCAAGCATCCTGAAGTCCTGTTTAACAAAGGTTTTGTTTGTGAATATTGTATTAGCACATTAGTTATTGGGCTTTTTGGTAAGACATCAAAACTGGAACATTAAATTCTGAGTAACGTGTCATTTCAATAATTTTGAAAGTTGAAATAATGCCCTTTTGAAACTTACAACAGGGCATTAGCATATTCAATTTGTTACATTACATTTTTTAAGCAGCAGAGTGTAACACCAGCCCCAAATAAGATCTCACTGATTCATTTTTTGTGTGGAAAGACCACTGGCTATCCAGAACATGAGTTACAACACAGTCAAATCCCAAATCCATAAGTAGATGACCTGCTATCAACAAGGCTTGTGTTTCTGGGTTTGTTACCCAGAGGCATCCATATGCTAAGATAAGATCTATGTGCATTTTCAATGGGATCAATAGTTATCTTCAATGTTCCAGCAAGACATCTAGCAGTTCACTCAAAATAGAAGAATTTTAAATTAAAGTATTCTTTTACTTAAAAACAGGGGAAAAGAAACCACAATCTGTTTGTTAACAAACACTCAGTTCTTATGTAAGATATGTATCATCTCCAGCATTTAATATTTTATGGTCTTACGCAATTACAGACTAATAGTGGAAGAGTGCTCATCTGAGAGCTCTTCCTCTTTCTGCAAATAATCAATTTTCAGTTGCAGAGAATAACCTGCATTTGGATCATCTGAGGGCAATGGAACTCTTTAACTGTATATCAAGACCATTAAAAACATATTAATATTTTATCTCATTACTCCATCCCAATAGTGAGTTCTCATCTGGTAACAAAGAAGTTTGACTTCTCTTGCCATCAAAATTAACCTTCAGTCCCATGAAAGATCAAAAAATTACAAACTTTAAAAATAGTTTCCATCTCTTAGATGATGGCGTTCAGCCTGATAGACCCAATTTGTGGTTTGAATTTTATATACATTTACAATATTTGGTTTGCCTCTTTCTTTATCATAAATGTTTTTATAAGCTGAAGAGAATCCATACACTCTAATATGGAACTGCTTTGAAAAAAAGAAAGCTTTGTTTGTTCTTAAAGGAGGAAATAATGTGGGAAAAGGAGATTTGTTTCAGAATTCCAAAGGGTTATCATAACAAAATAATCTTTAGCTTAAGAATATATATTAACTATAGTCATGGTTAAGTTACAAAAGCTAGGACATCAAGTGACATCAAAGTATGTTTTATCTTATTAAATATAGGATACACTTTTGCTACAGAGGATTTTAAATCAAATTGGATAAATTATCTTCACTGCTCTTCCTTTAAGCTAAAGAAATCAGAAGTCATTTTAACTGCAATTAAACAAAAAATCGGGATGCAAATGACACATACAGATTTTTGTCCTATTGTCTTTTGTTCTACTGAGTCATGCAATAGAAAATGTTATGATGAACCACTCACAACGTCACAGTGGCAGGTAAATGGAAAACTACATATGAGAGGGAATGAATAGAAAACATTTATATGGCTAGTGAGTCATTGCTATGACTAAGAGAAGTAAATACCTATTGATAGCCTAGTAATCTCAATTTCTCTAATACCATGGCAATGACTCCCTAATGAGACTAATGCCAGAGATACACTTAAGAGCCCAAGACTCAACACTCAACGCTCTTCTTGGCTCTACAGTTACGTGCAAATATGTGCTAGATCCTGGCACTTAATACTAGATTTCAAACACCGTGATAACAAGATGCAAAACTGATACAAAGATGAAAGCTTAAATATTGTAAGCAAGACCTTCAGTCTGGTAAAAGTCACCCCAGACAGACTGTTGTCTCTGCGTTGCAACTTCACTGCCGTTAACTCATGCTCAGGTTTTCACCAGCCTCTTGCTGCTCCTTTTCATTCTCAGTTCTCCAAAGTCACTGATTCTGTTTTCCTCAACTTTTCTTCTTTCCCTTAAAAGCAACACATCTTCTGTTTGGACACGTGCTGCCTTATGCATTGCCTGCTGCCAAGCCGCTGCCTCCAGCTGTCTCAAACCCTGCAGCCCTACTTGTCCCTGCAGGATGACAGCAAGGCGTGACTGTCACCCAGGGAGAGACCAGATGTGAACCAGAAATTCTCCACTCAAGCAGCTCCTTTTCAGGGCAGCCTGCAGGCAAAATTTAACACTGCTCTCGAAGCGTGGGCCTGTGTTCCCAAGGCACTAACACCTGCCTTGGGCCAGCTCCCTCTGTTCCCCACCGCAGAGATCCTTGTGCCCCAGGAAAGCTGCTGAGATCTCCAGCTCTCACAGGGAGGGGCTGTGAGAAGGGAAAGACACAAGAAATGTTTTTCCTAATTTCTGTGACTAGTATAACAGTTTAAAAGCAATTTCTTTTGGAAATCTCTCTGGCTTGATGAGCAAACCTGCACAGTAAGAAGAGCAACTGTGGTGGAGGTGGAAAGTCACACTCATTTTGTGCATATGCATTTGAATGAAGTGGTAAACACTTGTCTGAATCACCACCACTCAGATGTCATCTTTCCCTCCCTATTTTCAGCTTGAGGGGGAGGAGAGCTGCCAGAACAGAAATCCGGAGGTGCTGAGCTCCAGTCAACTGCTGTCACGCTGTTCCCAGCTTAATTCACCACCAGTGATCCCATGGTTAACGCAGTTATTGTGGTTATTTCTGCTAACAGCTCAACCCATCGCAATGTTACAGAAGTAAGATCTTTCCAGGGATGATGTATTTGGGCTTTTTTTCTTTAAATACCTTGAGGTTATCATTCTCCACATGTGTATGAAGTAGTACGTGCTATATGCTCTTTGCCAGTGCCTAAAACATAGCTAAGATCAGAGGAAGCTACTGTTCTGACTGGGTGCATGACCGAGCAGCACTCATGCAAGCCTGTCTTTACCCCTGTCTCATTTTCACATGAGATGCTCCTTCTCATAGTATTTCTCCCTTATTCCATTAGGAAAATGGGAATAGTAAGTAATTGCCATTTTCAGTTGGTTTTAATTAGTTCCAAGGTTTTTTTAGTGTTCAATTACTTTTGAGTACACGGGTTTTCAATGGGCTGTCCTTGGTCCACTGATTGGCTTCCAATGAACTTGAAAGCATTGCCACAGGGAATTAATTACCGATAAGGCCAAACTAGGTGTAATAGCACACCGTCCAAGAAGTGTCCACACATCTGCGGGTCTGGCTGGCGTAGAAAGTAATCCCACAAGAAAGTACTCCTAAAAAACAGGATGATGTCTGACAAGGATGTAGGGCTTTGTGCATGCCGTAAAAGGATACCTATTAGTGAGAAGACTACATTACCTCTGCCAAACAAAGGGAAATGCAAATATCCTCCTGTATTACATAGCTACCTTTTGTAAGTGTTATTTGTAAAAAAATACAATTTAAGGTAATTCCTAAAGCAGCAAAATAATTCTAAAATTATGTGCAGCATAACAGATCTTCAGCAATTCCTTATTAGTAAGCACTGAGGTCTCCTATTCTGCTCTTGCAGAGACAGCCATTTTAAGCCCCAGCATTAGTTTTGCTTTCCACAAGTAATCCTTGTCAGAGTAGATTTTAGTTATGCCACTGGCACAAGAACCTCTGAGCAGGGCCTCTTGGACACGGGCACTTCATCTCCCCTCTCATCTGTACATATGTAGCCATGAGAAATTGTTCGGATTTTCAAAGCAGTTTGAAATAGAATCAAGTAGCATTTTGTTCCCGTCAGAAATAACCATTGCTAATACACAGCTTTTTAAACAGCACATTTCAAAATGCCTCTTCTTGTCTCAGAGCAAGGAGGTCTTGGGCTTGATCTCTCCGGGAACTGATTATCACAGCCTTTGGAACAAGTGTCCTGTTGAAGTACTGATACAGAGCAGGCAAATTGAACACTCAAGGGTATTTTTGATAGAGAAAGGAGATGAGTGAGTCCTAATCAGTTAGTTTATAATGCAATACAGTTATACAGCTGTGTTTTCCCATCCATCCTAAAAAACAAAGAAGGGTATTTGAGAAGAGGGAGCCCAGTAGCTCTGTAAAGTAAGAGTGTTGAGAAGCACAGATTTGTAGCAATGGGTAGGTCAGCCACCCGAGGAAGGCTGCAGGGACGGTTACTTCTCTTGATTCCTACTAGCCACCGTCCTCCACACGGTGCTCAGAAAACCTGAGGCTGCATATGGACTCAGGCCCAGCAGCAGCCAGGTTCAGTTTAGTCTTCAGAAAAATCCACTAGCACCAAGTAAATAACAGGACATCAGGCTATCAACTCCTGAATAAAAGGAGATGTATTTTCAGCTTCCTATGCATCTCCTTTTTCCTACCTTTAAGATACATGAAGGCTTTAAAAAGAAGATTAGATTATTTGGTATCATTTCTATACTACTCTGAAAGTATTTCTACCAAAAGTGGATACTCGTATGCATAGGTAGGTTAAAATGGAACCTTCTCACAAGCTCCTGAGACTCATTTCCATCCTTGGACCAGTTTTTCAAGTACAATTTTAACGTTCGTGTCAAAAAAACCCCACGTATGCAACAGAGTATGCTCCAGATCAGTAGCATACTGCCAACATTATTTGAAACAGCAGCTTGAGATCTACTGAAAATTTGATCCTAATGGACATCATCTAATTAGGTAGCGTGGATAGGCAAAGTTCCAATGATACATAACTTATCATAATTCATATGTTATCCGTACCCAGTTTATTAAAAGGAAGCTGACAACAGAGGAAAGATGGGCCACAAGGACAAAAATGGACCTTTTTAAGGATCGCAGAGCTGAGCATTACCAGATAGAGGAAATGGGTAGGCAGGCCCAGGAAGAACAGACTCGGGAGGACCCACGACAAAGGCATTGGAGAATAGCTATGCAAATGTTCCAAGGCAACACATCTCGAGTATTTACATCACTAGTAGGGTATCATCTCCTACATATTCAAAGCACATAGCAGAAACGTTATGATCTATCAGGAACTAAAATCACTTGGTTATATATTCTGCATTATATCAAGGTGGTCTTCTATTTTGGGTGTTCAAACACTGCAATCTGTAGAATGAAACTGCCATCTTTTTAGCACTCTATGTTTTCTAAGCAAATTTCTCCATGTCCTCAGTTTACTTTTGACTTAACTGATCTGGCCTTGCTTAGTTTATATTTTACCCTTTTTTCTTTTTTTTAACAAGTTGAGCAGGAAAAGCAAAAGAGACTAGAAGACTGGAAATAGATGATCTTTAAAGTCCCTTCCAACCTAAACCATTCTATGATTCTATGATTTGCAATTTCATAAGGTGATGTTAATTATGCACTAGGAAGTGCTGGTTTATTATGATAGCAGTAAAAAAAGGCACTCATATTCTGTGAAGCATTGCTTAAAATGCCATTTGCTAGAGCTAGCACTATGAAGAAAGAGAGGACGGTAGAGAGAGTCTTGCATCCCATGTGGCCTCCGAGCCACATGTCGATCCTGCCCATGGAAGGGTCACCCCATTTCGCTCATTTTCTTACAAGAAAACAACTCCGTTCATCATTTCTACTGCCAAGCAGAAAGGATGTTCACATGAGAACGTCTTGCTGCATTTTAGATAAAGGCAAGGACACAGAGGTGGCGTAATCGCCGGCACCGAGTGGGAGCTGCCTGCAGGCTCCTCCGTTATGGTTACGTGGCCAAGTTTACCCTGCATCCAGGGGATAAGCACGGCACAACACAGGAGCTGCACAGCGCAGCACAGGCCTGGGCATATTCAGGTTATTTGTTAACTGTTATGTGGATCACTAACTGCTTGATGTGTAACCGTCTTCTGGTCTGGATGATTACAGGTGACTATTAGAAACACTATGCAGATTAAAAATTTTACATGAACCACAAAGTGTGCAAGTTTTATTGCACTCCCTTATAAGCATTATTCATCTTAAGCATACAGTCAGGTCACTGCTCATTTCTTAAGTTTGGAATTGCTTTCCAGAGTTATTCCACAATTTGCAAGCCTCACTGTACAGTTTTCTTGTATTTCCTCTCCTTATCCAAGCTTAACTCCTGCTATTTGTAAGAGGGGGAGGAAGGCAGCAAGATCCAAGTATTGGTTATCTCTGACTTACGCATCAGAGGAGGCTTAGATAATTAAAAGTTTGCTGTCAAATGAATTTGATGATCATCAAATATTATGCTTAAACTTTACCTGAGTGAGAGCGGCCAGGCTACACAATCAGATCCAGTTAGGTTTACTCAGCCCTCCAGCCTTGATGCACATGCTGACACAGTGAGCTTGGAAGGAAGCTGCGGAGGTCACCTAGTCCACTCCGCCCCCCCGCCCCCAGTCCAATGCACTGGGTTCAGATTGAGCTGCTTGCTTGGGTATAGGAAAGCAGCTTTCGCGGAGGCAATTTATTCTGCGACCACCTAACAATGCAGGGCTTCTTTCTCTGGAGAAGATGGTGGTATCAATTGCCAGAGACACTGTACAGACTACATGAACCACTGGCTAATTCAACATGGCAATCCTTATGACCCTAGAGGGGGAATTCTCTTTACCAGAATACCAGCGGCATTCATACATGCAGATTTACGTTTCTGGAAATGTAAAAATATTTCTAAGCAGTTGTTTAGAATTTACTCTGGATGTCTTTATTAAACATATAAATGTCAAGTCTTTTTGAAACCTACAAAGCTCATGACTTCAACATTTTGAGGTAGTTATTTTGATCATGCATTTAGTTTGACGTTTCTGCCTTCTTAAGTCTTTCCTGTTAGGCCATTTCCATTCCATTTCCATTCACAGTCACAGATTTGTTTGCTCTTATGACCCTTTTTATTAACCATTAAGGCTGATTCTTTCCAGTCTACAGCTGAGAGGTTCCGATTAAAACCCATTATTACTTCAGATGAACTATCAATTTCTAAAATAGCCTTTTGTATCTCCTACATTATAGTCCATCTCATTCCTTGAGAATTTTTAATTTGCATTTTTTATGACTGTGGAACATGGAGAAAGCGTGTCTGTGAATTGTTTATCGAGAACTCTGTTTAGAGCAGGTTAAGTTAGAATCCAGTGAGATATATTAATAGCACACCCTCCAATGTCATGTTAAAATTAATCTTTCTGATGCTCTTTCATTCACACTGCCTCATTTATGTCTCCCTGATGATTCTTTTTCTTTGTTGACAAACCTAAGGTGATTTTGTGCCACCATGAAATCTGCCACCTGCCAGCTCGTCTCAGCACCTCTGTAGCCTGGGATGGAGTCTAATCGTTAACCAGTGCTACCTTTTTGGCATGAAAATCTGAATGTTTGTCCTCACCCTCATTTTCTCATAGCCAGTTTCTGCTCTGTAGCCATACTTTTCCATCGTGTTCACACAGACTGTGCTGGGAACACTGCTGGGTTGACATACAATTTTACAACCCAAGTAAAGGACTCCATAGATGAAAACAGTGTATTTTCCCTCTTTATGGCAGCAAGCCAACCTGCACCATAACACTGTCTTCTGAGAGTGCTTTACTGGTGTCGAAAAGCAAAACCAGCCAAGCACTGCCACCGTGGATGGCTGTAGCAGCAATGGGCTGGTGTATGCCACCACACCAAGAGCCACCACCCAGACACAAACCCAACACTTTGACCAGCACCCACACCGCAATGAATGCAGCACAGAGGAGCTGCACATGAAGACAACTCCAACCAGCACAAATATCACCACCATGTTCTGAAGTACAAGCTGCGGCCAAAGTATTATTTTAATGTTTGATGGTAAATTTGAACTGTCAGGTTCAACTGTAAGCTGCAGATGTTTTTATCCCCCAAATGTAACAGTATCACCACACAGGTACTTTCCACTTAAAAGGGATGCCTACAGAAATGGAATATAAAGCGAATGGTCAGAACCCCATTACCACCAGCTTCTCTCAAGAGATTACTCTGAGAGCACAGACTGATCAGGGCATCCCAGCTAGGAAGATTCACCTTCATGCTCAGCTTTAAGTGCATGACTGGGCTCAGCAATGGCAGCAAGTCGGTACGGCCGGGCAGCTATGATCAGTCTTCACGCAAACTAGAAAGCTCTGTATTTTAGGCCAACCTTAACGCAGACTTTCCATATAAAGAAAAAACTCCCGAAGTCATTTTAATATAAAATGTTTTTATTGTTTTTGAAAACATTTAAAAAACAATTCTTGAGCACTTTCAATAAAAAAAATAACTGAAATGCTACTGCAATATTCAACTACTGTAGTTTCAGCAGTACAACAGACAACAAAACACTGGGGAAGAGGGGAGAAACTGGATTTCCTGCACTAAATGAAAACGTGGAACAGGGATTTTTCTTTCCTTATGGTGCAGTAAGTAAAGCACAGTATAGTACAAGACTATTATATGAAACTCAGATGCACTGCACAAGAAACGCTTTCCTTCTTTTCAGTTCAGAAGTCAGTGCTTATTGCAATTATTTGCAAATTATTTACTTCATGAATTCTTATCATGATAAAACGATGCAAAAATGTTTTTCAACACCAGAACAATAAAAAATAATCCAAGAAAAGAATATATTCAACAATAACTAAGCTGAATTAGTTAACATAAAAAAGTAAATAACTTGTGAATAACTATGCTCACCTGGTTAACACGGAACCAGTTTCAATACAGCAAAAGAATAAAAAAAATAAAAGTGGTTACAGGAATATATCTAGTACTGTACAAGATTAAGTCATTAACACTCATGCACGTTTTGTGATCATGTATTAACATGGTGAAGCAAACTAAACTTAATTTTTCCTGCTGTAATATTCTCATGTAAGAGAATAAGAAATAGAAATATCTCATTGAGATCAATGCACATTGCTACATAAGACAATTTCACCTGTCACTTTTAATGACATTTTGCCTTTTAATAATGAAACACATTAAAAAGTTTCTTTTTTGTGTTGTTTTGCCTTTTTTTTTTTTTTCATCTGTGGGCCGTATTTGTTGCATTTATCCTAAGGAATGTGCCTGCCACAGGTTCAACAGAATTTTAGTGCAATATATGAACCCAGAAAGTTTGCTGGACTAACCAACCAAATTTAAAGTGTTTGCTGCAATACTGTACACAGGGTACAAATTCACTAGTTTGTATACTTTAGCAAAAACTGCTATCAAAATAATTCATTTCTCATATTAGTAGGAAGCCAATAATGTAAACAAGGGGTCAGAACTGTCTCAAATTCTTAGTTTTGGAGTATCTGACACAGACAGGCTTCCATTTGTTAGAATCACAGAATTTTCCTTTGGGTATTGCATACTTTGGTGTGCAGTAGTGCTCTGTCTCAATGTATAGTAAAGAACTAACTAGCACTAAGTACAGGGACCTAACATTATTAATTATGACACCAACACACAAACACCTCTAAAATAATACATACCAATGTACAAAGCTGTGCCTGTGCCTTGGATTTTACTTGAAACAATCTTTATCAAATTTAACACTTCTTAAACATATTTTTGCTTTAAATCCACTGATTATAGAGCATTTCTGCTAATTAAGTCACATGTTAGGCCCAATGTAATGCTTGTATTTAAAAATAATTTTAAACGCACTTTTAAAAACCTTTGGTGACGGCTGCATAATTTAGAACGCATCAGCTTTAAATCTGTTCTTGCTTTTCTGAGAAATGTTCTTAAAAAACTAGTGGAGTTAGGCAAAAACTTATTTCCCCCAAGCCCACGTCAGTCTTGGTGTTAGCGACCTGGAGGTGAGGCCAGCACGTCATGCAAACGCACGGGCTGCTGCAGCATGTGTGCGGCTTTCTCCTCGCAGCGCCGGCGCTCGCGTCCTCCCCCATCACTCTCCATCGGAAGGTAGGTTTCACCTATTCACAGTAGTGCTGGCGCTTCACGCAGGGTCGGGAGAAAAAAAAGAGGTGCCGAGTGTCTCTCAGACCCAGTGAAGTCAACAAGGTAAGAGGATGTTCAGCAGATCTCTGGCAAAAGGCCACAGGCAGGTACAGAACTCAAGCCCTGCCTTCAGCAACTTCAGTCTACAAGAAAAATGGTTCAAGCCTTACTGACAGACACCTGGCAAGACAACAAGCAGAAGGCTACCATGCAGTTTTTAGTCTCCTCCCCATTTCCTTAAGAAAACTTAAAAGGGTCACTTGGTCTTAAACGAAGCAAACCACACCATCGCACATCCACGTGCTTCAAGGAGGGAACTGAACTCTCCCAGTTTGTTCCTGACAAAGCAGCAAAACTTCCGATGCAAGCACAGTGAAGTCAGGCCCCCATAAGGTGCTATAGCTTGGCACGAGTGTTTGTCCCTGCAGAAGAGGCCACAGACTGGTGATGAACTGGGGCAAGAGCAAGAGAAGCCGTGGTACACCAGCACCTCAAGTGGCAATGCAGCAGCACAAGGTGATTCAGCACTGCCAAAAAAATTGGCCAGTACTGGGATCTCAAGTCATTAGCAAAATCTGAAGAAACAGAAGACCACCAAGACACTTAAACAAAAAACCACTAATAGCTCGAAAAATCTGAGCATCCTCCCCTTAAGTAAATCCAGGGGGGCTTATTGTGCCTCCCCCTTCATAAATTCACGACCGCTCATTCAAAGAAGTAATGCAAGAGAGGAAAATGTTTTGTGCTCCGTTTTCTGTTTTGTAAGTGTCAGTTCACGGGAGAAATAATCAATTTTATGCTAAGCTTAAGGGATGGTATTGTAGCATCCTCAGCGCACCACTTCTGTAAAAGCTTGCCTCTGCAAATCCTCTTTCTAGCATCAGGGCCATGCCCGGTTAAGTACCTCTCTCTTTTCACCATTAGAGAGATCCATGCCATGCTGATAAAACAAAAGGTCTTTTTTGGTTCAAGTGAACGAGTGAGGCAGAAATCTAAATCTCATTTTCCAGAGGGGCAGCTAAGGACTTCTAAAAAAAAATTAGATTCACCAGTCCTGTCAATCACTTATGAAAATGGAATTCAGGCTTCTAAAACAGTAAGTACTTTTAAAAGAAGTTTTACCAAAAGAAAGATCACGTCTTACTGTGTATCTGTAAAGTGCCTGGCAGTATTATGGCTCTATATGAAATATTTTTAGATCAGCCACATTTTCTAATATTTTAATCATCTTTTGCTTGAGAGAAAGAGACCGAGTGAGAAAGACAGAAAGGCTCAACCTACTGAAATATAGAGAAAATAACATCTTCCTACACCCTCCACTAGGTTAGGAAAGAGCAAACTTAAAAAAATGAATCTTTAAAAAATAGTACTTTAATAAGCTCCAGCAGCTCTTTTATTTAAAAAAAAAAGAGGGGAAATATCGTGTTCCTTCTCTAGCGTTGATAAATAATTAAACAGTACCTCTCACTTTAAAATAGGGTGTTATGCCTAGATTAAATCTCAGTGCTCAAAATCTTTTTGCATGAATTTTACCTACTGTAAAAACACTGAAGTGAGAACTAAAATATCAAGTATGTCACGAATATTAATGGATAAAATAACTACATAGCTTTATTTCTCTTAAATAAACAATTTAGTGCATCTTTCTTTTTCCTTGATCATTCCTGTTAGTTTTTCCTATCTCTGCGTTTTACTAGAGATGTCAATGGCACCAGCGCTGCAGAGTTTCCCACAGTTCACCACTGAGCAGTGCTCAAGACAGCTACACAATGATCAGGCACCTGCGTGTCACCTGCTTCGCTTGGACCCACTCCCCACCACCTACCTACCTGCAGGCACCCTGCATTTCAGACCTGAACAACAAAGGTCAGTAAGGATCATCTACTAAGAAGTAACAAGCAATACAAAGTATGGAAAGCCCACTAACGAGCTCGACTTAAAACCTTCCCAAAGCCTCAACCATAGTTGTCACTGCTGGCTGGCTATTAACCACTTCTTTATTTGCTACAATAAGAAATGCTAAATGGGAAACACTATAAAATTCAAATTTTAATACTGGCTCTTCGATAGCCCATCACCTTCAGAGATTGGTTTAAAATTGGTAAGACTGCCTTTTCCCTGCTGAAGAATGAGCAACGGGTACAGCAAACTTTGTTAAAAATGCCACAATACATAGCAGGTGTTTCTGCTGCGGGAGGCACTTCCATTAAGACAAATACAATACGTCTGTCTTTTAGATACAGTGTGCTACATACATATTATAAAACAAGATTAACCCAACATTTCAACAGCAGAATGATCCTTACTCTCCATCCACTCAAAACCTGATGCAGTTATTGAGTTAATGGATTCATTGCAGATTTGTTGAAACAAGGGGTCATTTTTTAACTCCTCCAGTGTAGCATCATCGTCTTGTCCCTGCTGACGACCTGGATCAAACAGTAGATTTGTGTCTAAAGTGTTCAGATCGTTAATGCTGCCTGAGAGCTCGGAAGACAACCTGATGTCGCTGGAAAAGACAGATGCAACGTTATTGAGATCTGATGCCACCTGATTCACCAGCTGCTGGTTTGTTGGCAGACTGTCCTCCCCTAAAAGGTCTTTTACAGTGCTGCTAAAATCTAATTGCTGCTCTCCGATGTCTGATTGTGCTTGGTTATCTCCAGAAGAAAAACTGATCTGATCGGTGCTGCTGTTTTTTGTGAGGTAATTTGGTGTTTGGAATTCATAAACTGAAGTGCTGGAATTGATCATATTTTGTGGGTTGGCACTAGGAAAAGCGGCAGATGTCTCTAAAATCTGAGTGAGATTCATCCTGGCTGTGTAATTTGAGGGCATGTTGTTCACTCCCAAACCTCTCACTGCATCATCGCTATCGGAATCAAGTTTGTTTAACAACACATTGGTTATTTTTTTAGTGTTTGTTTGTTTCTGAAGAGATGGGAAGGCCGTCTGCATCATCACAGTCAACGGGACTGACTGGCTTCTTTGCGCTATGTTATTGGCACTGGTGTCTGCATGGATATTAGCAAATACATTGTGAACTTCAGGGGTCACTGGACTTCCAAAAGGTGTCAGGTTAGAGCGTGGTATATTTGAAACAGGGTAAACAGTGCTTCCACTGAGATTACGCTGGCGATGGACAGCAGGGCTCACGCTCCGGCATCTCAGACTGTTGTTGAGAGAGGAACCGGTTCCTTTGTTGTCCAAAGGAGCGGGAACAGCAAAGCCCTCTTGCTTGGTGGTGCTACTGACAGGGGCTGCCTGGTGCTGCACAGGCGAAACGGGAGTCACGCGACCGAAGTGAGTATCATGGTGACGCGGCTGAGACTGGTATGACTGGCCAGGAACTGCAAAAGCGTGGGGTTTCCTGAAGCGGTCTTCCACCAGCTCCTGGTAGCTCGTAAGGATGCCATGGTTTGCAACCGAGGAATTGCTAACACCACCATAGCCGTTATTCATCCACTCAAGCTTGGTTTTGTCGGGATGGGTAGCCATAGGCCGCTGCATTGGCTTCACGGGGCTACTTGATATAATGCTGGCATCGTGGTAAGCCATACTGGAGCTGATGGGAGTAAATGCAAACGGGTTTCGGCATTCCACAGGACTTGGAGGGACACTGCTGCTGCAGTTCGAATGCGGTGTGCCGATGGGCGTATGCCGGCTGCTTCCTAGAGCACTGTCTACGGGAGTCGTCTGAGCCAGCCTTGAACAAGGGCTCTCTCGGGACATGTTCTGAGATCCAGCAATCATTTCGGAGGTGGGTGTTGGAGTCGGGGTGGGGGTGGGCGTCGGGGTGGGGGTGGGAGTGGGAGTGTGAATCGGAGTGCTGTTGTTATGGATCGAATGGTAAAAGTGCGCGCTGCTTGGATGAGATGACACGGGAGCTCCTTGAGCTGCGGTCTGACTCTGAAGTGCCATTCCTAGACAACCACCGTAAGGATGAGAATTATTCATAGACATTTGCTCCTCCATGAGCACCAGCTCCTCCACAATGCTGTCCTGGGTAAGGTCGTCATCGAATGAAAAGAAGTTTTCGTTTGACTGAGGGACTGTATGTTCAAACTCTTTCAGCTCAGACTGCAGAGGTAACTGATTTGAAGACTGTGCTTGTATTTGACCCAAGGAGGAGTCCTGAATCTGGCTCTGTAACTGCTGGTTGTATGCGTCCTGCTGTATACCTTCGCAGTGCACCGGCTCCCATGCCGACTCCTGTAAGTCACCAGAGCCAGAGTGCCCTGCAATAGTCATAACACTGATATCTTGCTGCTGTTCACAATTCACAGATGCAAAGTCAGAGGTTTTGGTGATATGGTGCCATGTATTTGGGTTAAAGCTGCCATCAGATTTTGAATCATTTTCTATAATAAACATGTTTCCTTCCAATTTCACTTTTATATCTGGAGATGATGCTGATGATGCAAGCTGCTGTCCTAAAGTAGAATCACTGGTATTTAAACTGGTGCTCACAGAAAGGTCTGTTCCTAAGTTTGCTGCAGCTGCAGAAGGTACGGGTACTTTCACAGGTACCTTGCTGGGAACTTGAACAAGCGTTGCTGTATTGTCACTGTTAGCTAGCGATCCAACCTTTGGAGACTTCTTAACACTGTTTCCTTTTTGACTCTCCACAGCATTACCAGCTGAAAGCTGCTCCACCAGTGGTTTCTTTACAGGTGGTACCTGGGAATCCTGAAGTGTAGAAGGTTGTCGCTTTCTTGGACTTTTAGTGCATGTTTTGTCTTTCATCGTAGACTCACCAGTAGGAGGTGAACCGATGCTGGTGCTGGACAAATTTTGACTGGCAACCGAGAGCTTTTGAGTGCTTTGATTATTGCCTGCTGAAGAAACTGGTGTGATCTCATTAGACTGGGTTTTATATTTGGTCCCTGCTTCTTCAGCTCCCTGATCACAGCCCTTAACCGGTTTTGCCTCCACAACATCATCAGCCGAAACCTTCAGGGTTGCAACCTCAAAATTAATTAGTTGAGCAGGAGGCAGGTCAGGGGTTGCCTTTATGGATTTAGACACGTCAGAGCTCTCTTGGCCCTGTACTGAGTTCTCATCCAGCAATGCTTCTGGTTCCATTTTGATCTTGACTGCAGGCGCAGCTACAACAGTGCTAGGCTTGGATCCTGGAGACTGAAGTGAAACAACAGATCCATTTTTGATCTGTGGTCCAGTCCTCCCTTCTTCCGCTGCTCCTCCGCCAGCTGCAGGCGTCTGTTTGACGGGCACACTACTGCTGCTCGGGGCAAGAGATATTGCTGTCATTTTTACCACGTTTAAGGAATTCACATGTGGAGCTGGCACAACAGTCTTGATTGGGCTACTGGTAAAGAGCACCGTCGTGGGAGAGCGGATGGTGAGAGCACTGGTATTTGCTGGCTTCGGTAAGATCTGCGGGTAGCGATGCCGGGCAGAGCGGTCACCAACTGGGCTGGCGGGAACGTTCTGGGGAGTCTTTGGTGACTGCTTGACTGATTGCATGTGCTGAGTGACCACCTGAACGTTGAGTGGCAGGACCTTGCTATCAGACGATCCCATAGGACTTGGAGACGTCACCAACTGCCTGGTCCTTGGCACCTGGAGAGAAAGAAAAAGAAAAGGTGCGGCGATGCAGCAAGGAAGTCTCCAACACCCACAGACCACCTCATCCGCAAGCATTTCAAAGGTAAAGGACAACACAGCTCAATACACCAAAGCTAGTGAATGTCAATTTGAAACAAAACAAGCTATTCGACTATATACAAGACAATTTCTATTTGTCTGCCTAAGGATTGGTACACAGATACGTGGCCTCAATTTTTAAGGCATGAGGCACTGGTCTACACACTAGTCTGCTCTTCTGCCAATGAAAGGGTCATTCTCATACAATCCTTCACCACATGGAACAAAAAGACAGACATACAAAGGTTAAAGAGGAGAGGATGTGTTCAAAACACTGCTCATTGTTAAGGTTTCAAAAGCGGGTTAAATACAAACCCACTATCAAGCAGAAAAATCGGCTTACCTATTGAAAATGACAACACAGCTAACATTTTAAAAACAAATAACCTTCCCCCTGCCCCGCCCAGTTCTGTATGGCTGAAAGACAAAGATGTTCCATACTACATTTATGCAAAAATAAAATTGTTGCTGTCACTAAACGCGTCGGGCCAATGAAAGGCAATTTAGATTCCGTATTAGGGGCTCAGCAACACACACAACTGGTGTCAGCTCTCTCATCTGGTTAATCTTCATCTCAAGGGCAATTATTCCCACATATAACCTTCATTATTGCTAGCTGAAATCCCACTGTCAATGACTTCAAAGATGAACTGGGCCTATGCTATGCGATCAGAATTCTGCTGCCTCTGTACCGATCCCATAACTCATGCGGTATAACACAGTCACTGGGACAGAAAAGCATCACGGGACCCAAGCCTTTGAACTGAAACCGTTTTTCTATCCCACTGACACCACTGCTTAGTTACTGGCAATGTACAACCCTTTCATAAGGCGGTTTCTCTAGAGAATTGCTGGAGAACATTACCGGTATCGGGCTGGGGACAGCTGCCACAACAATGCCAATAGGTGGAGGAGACAGAATTGCAGGACTTCCATTAGATATACTGGTCACGCCGTTGGTTGCAGTGCCTTCCGTTTTCTTTGCTGGAGACTCTCCTGGCAAAGGAGACTGCAGTTTCTGTTCTTGCTGCTTCTTCTGGATCTTACGCTGCAGCTGCTGCTTGGCATCAACAGGAGATGGCAGAGTTTTCACTTGCGGTTGAAAGGAATTACTTTCAGCAGTAGGTATAAAAGCTGAGGGCTGGGGGATCCCTTTTATTCCTGAACACAAAAGAAGAAGAATTAATTATAACCACACATGCTCTGTCAGCTGTAGTGCCACTTCTGCATCTAACCACGCAGAACGCATGGCAGGCATGTCCACAACCATTCTGGGAACACCTCTTCCATGAGGTGCTCCCATCCACTTCATGCTCAAATCTATTCAGTGTTTCAGCTTATTTCCACATTTGTGGCAAAACCTCTATCTGTTAGACAAGCTGGGCATTAGCTGCTAAAATACTATGTACTGGCATCTTGTTTCTAGTAATCCCAAATTGCAACTTCTGTGGCAGCAAAATCTAAAAAACAATGCATTTCATTTAACTGACAGTAGAGGGCAGTGGGTATGTTTTAGATGAACCTTTACAATTGATCATCTGCTGTGTTTTTGTTTTGTTATCAATGTCTAAGGCAGCTTTAAAAATGAAAAATCTTTCCAGAAAGCTGTGGGTCTGTGTCACAGAGGAGCAACTCTGAGCAGATTATACTATCTAATGGCCAAGGCATTAAACACAATGCATACAATATCAGAATGGATCACAACCTGTGTGTGATCAGGGATAATGGTGAAAGAAGGGCCAGAAGAAAAGTGTCCAGGGAAAAAAGAAAGAAAGAAGAAGAAAAGGTGAAAAAACTATGGAAATTAGAATGGGAGAACATTTTTTCTGGAGACAATGTCTCTGCTGATCACAAGCAAGCAAGTGGTGATTCCAGGGAGAACAACAGGGAGTTAGTCTCATCTGTGCAGCTGGCACCAATTTCCCTCAGAAAAATCACATCCCATTTATGACCTTTTGTTTATTAACAGTGACCAACTAACCCTGTTGAACTGCCCCTCTAAAAAGGCTTTAACACCATTTTATTTACACTTTGCACGTTTCACAGTTTTAAAAATAACAATTATAAATTAATCAACACCATTTTAGGGCAAGTATTTGGTTTTAGATACCCAGTACATGCTTAGGAACTGTGGTCTGGGAGCCCACCCTCTCAGCAGAGAGCTTGAACACCACAGCTTGTCTCCACTTTCACAATTCCTTCTTCACAGAGCAGTGAAATGCCCAAATATATTGCAATTACTGGAAAACAAGTCATCTGTGTGGGCTGAATACTGAAGGCAAGTAACATTTATAAGAAACAAACTCAACAACTTTTTCTTTGAGGGTAAAAGTTTGCTTTTTCCTCAGTTAATGCACAGGGACACTAGTTCCTTGCGACAGAGAGGAATGGGTATATTTTATTTGCCGTTCTAGAAAGAACCTCTCCTGAAATGACTATCCAAGCCACAGAGGCATGCACTGGAAATAACTGCCCTTTTCCTTGAAGGAAACCACCTTCTCCTGAAGGAAGTAAGGGGGGGAAGCTACATGAGTTGAAGAGCTGTACCTATTCCTAGCGTTCCTTCCAGCAGCACATCAAGCAGAACCAATGAAGCCAAGCAACGACAGGTAAAAAAGGAGCATACAGGCAGCAAAACCTGCCACTGCCACCCATCAGTTCCAAGTTACAATACAGGAAAGAGAGCTGGAAGGAGAAAGAATGTGATCCAGAAGGGGATCGCCCCAACCTATAGCCCTGGCCACCAGTTTCCATTTGAAATTGCCTGTCTCAAGAGACCTGCCTTGATCCAAACACATTTTGCTTGACAGGCCTGGGCAGAACTTCCCAGAGGGAAGTCTGGGGGAAATGTTGTGCACCTGCACTTCCCTCCTCATCCTTCATTTTTGTAATTTACTTCATCCACAGCCACAAAAAAAAAACCAACCCACTTTAAATGATTAAGTGACTGATTTTGAGCATGAAAAGGGAAACAAAGAACACAAAAGTAGATGTACAACCAACCACATCGTATGTAAGCTTTCCCACAGACTGAATAGAACAGGAATTCATCTGATGTAGCAAAATACAAAATAACTCGTCTCTTTACCTTGATCCTTAATGAAGATTTGAAATCAAGTGCTGGAATCTCAGTCACACAGCTGCCCCCAGAGAAGGCTCTCCTGTCCCTCCCAATGCCCCTCAAGCCCTTATTTCTAATGTGATCAATAACAACAGCAGCTGACGTGCCTGTACTACCTGACACTGATCAAACATCTCAGGAAAATTTGCATCTGACATCAGAAATGCCTGTAAGAAAATCTGCTCTTGAGATAAAATTAAGACAGACAATTGTTTCCAAATTAGGGCAAGTTATCAGACAGAAACACAGCTACTCCAGCAGTTTGTCTACAAACCAGCACTGTACCGGCATCAAACCCCTGATCTAGCAAAGTACATAAATTCAGCACAATTACTCACATGCCCTGAAGTGTTTTAAAAGACCAGGGTCATCATCAGAGGAATGGGAGAATCACAAACTAAACCCGAGACCACTGCTTATTTTCAGACCTCTTTACCCAGACTGCCAGCAAGAAAAGTAATTTGCAGCAATGTGGACTAAAATCACGTAAATGCATGCTCAACACTCAGAGTCAGCGTTTAAAGCTTGCCCTGAAGAGAAGTGCTTCCTCAGACCAAGATGTTATTACTCTTTAAAAAAAGATCCCCTATTTCATCCATTCAGCATTAAGTTATCTCATTACCTGCTGGTGCCCCCGCCATTACTGTTAAAGCTGCCATTGACTTGGTACCGATATAGTGACTTTTTACAAGGAAACGAGCCAATTCCAAGACTGTATCAAAAGGCTGGCTCAGCACTTTCTGGGCCCATTCACAAACAAGGCGGCAGGCCGCAGAGACAACTTCCTCATCAGCACTTTGCAGCTGCCCAGCCGGCTCTGCCCCGTCCAACTAAAACAAACAAACAAAGGAGGAAAGGTTACTTTAATTATTAAGGGTCATTAAGGCAGGAAAACAAAAATAGAGGGCAAATGATGATCAGAAACACACAAAAAAGTTGAGTAAGTATATTCACAGCTTTTCTTGAAACTGGGAGAATGAGATCACAACATCAGTATCATTCAAAACGAAAGGTCTTAAAATTAATCTACTGGTTGTTTCCAAAGGCATTATATATATATATGGAGCTGACATTTCTGGAAGAAAATCGCAGAGAGAATCCTAATATCTGGATGACCAACAACTGATGCTCCCTGCATCCAGAGTCCTGTCAACTCAGTTACCCAGGATCTGCTTCTTTCACTGGGCTTCCTCTTCCCTAGCATTGCCCTTTTTTAAAAAAAATATATACAGTAGAAGCAAAACAGAATCAGAGTTGAAAAGATATAGCTTGTGGGTGGCAACACTGTAAAAGTCTGCTTCACCTCCTAAATTAGTTTTTTTACTAGCACTGCAATTCATTCTGAGCTTTACAGAAAAACATCAAACGATTCAGAATACAAGTATCATAAAGAAAAAAATCTTTAAAACTACACAGCTCTTCACTTTGTTTTGAAAACTTCACACAGAAAAACAACATAATAAATGTTAATTTGCAGAAATATATATAAATAAGCAAGTATATATCATACCCCATCTCCAGTTTTATGAAAGTCAAGGTTGGGCAGTGTTGGCATATGCACAAAAGCCTTCTTCCTCAGTCCACTGTAGCAATATGTGAACAAGAATTAAGGTCTAAATCATCTCTGCTTGTTAGTTGGGGGATAGGAGGGAAGGGCAGTAATTCCTCTGATACTCCTCATAAGCTTTATAAGCAAACTCAACAACAGATCTCAGAATCGCTGTCCTTAACACAGTCCCATAGCCAGCCAGAATCAAGAGCCTATAAATGGCTGTGTTTTGGGCACGTCGTTGGGCTTCTCCATCCACGCAAAGGAGCAAGGGATGCTGGGCGTGATGAATTTAATTTGATGACTTAGAAGAACCACTAAACCACGCCAAGTAGTTTCCATTAGCTACTGAGTATTTAAATCATTAACATAAATTTGGACTAAACTCCCTTCCTAAACCAGGCCTAAAACGAGATAGGGAATGCATTTTCAAAAGTTAATCACTATTAAAAAATGTGTTCCCAAATTTTGGTTTTATTTTGAGTTCTTCTTTTTTGCCTCTTTTTGCTAAATTTCTTGACATTTCCTTCTCCTAAGGGACTTCCACAAACTGAAGAAGTCCCCCATGACAAGATAAAGTGACTGATTAGGACATTTCTTCCTAAGATTTCACACAAGTTTTGTGGCTCTCTCCCCACCCATGATAATTCTTCTGTAAAAATACGGACACAAATACCCAGATTTGTTCTTACATTGATCTTATCAAATCAGTGCACAAAAATATACACCTTCCATTACTCTTACTCACTTGTTTATAGGTCTAAAAATCAAATCAGCCTTTTTTCCTCTCCACAGCATTACTCTGGGAGTTCACATACAGTGTCTCTTCTCTGTGACACACAAATCCTTTTCAGGATCACTAATTTTTCACATTCTGTAAATCTCTCTGTATGTCTCTTTCCTAGACCATGGAGTTTGCATTTGCTTGCATTAACCTGGATGGAGCATAATTACAGTAACATAAACATAAGGAGGCTAGGTATTAAGGTAGGGGTGAGATAAGGTCACATTTTAATCATTCTGAATTAGAAACTTAGGAAACAGAAGTGAAAAAGATCCCCTGGGTCAACCTACAATTACATCATATGATTTCTTCCTTAAAACTTCTCTACTCTAGCTCTATCCAGAACATCACTATTAAGTTTTGGACTCTACTGCTAGATAATCCAACACTGTATTTTATGAAACAATTTAACTGACACATAACTTCTCCATTTAGTACTACACGGAAGGTTTTTCCCCTCTATGGAAGACAAATAATTCTGGGCTGCCCGCTAGCATTTAATTCCCTCTGTAAGCGCATGCTTCAAGTGAGACCTTGGCAAAGGCCAGTATTACAGTGAGTCCGTGTCATTACTGATAGTTCTTTTCAGTGGTTTTTAATTAGAGCCTACCAGTACCTTGATGCCTTTTGGCCTTTTAATGCTCTCCCTCCCTTGCTTACTGCAGTGGTTTAGCCTACCCAGCACGTCAGAGCAAGGGACGACCTTGGGGCATGCAGCAGGCATTACATCACTTCAGGATGGTTTATAAGGATTCTCAAGGCAAGGTGTAATTCTCAACTTGGAAAAGACAAAATTCTTGCTGATGAAAAAACTACTGACTTTGAAAATCACTAACAGTTTTCATCAGCAAGAATTTTTTTTTAATGGAACACCTCAGCATGCTAAAGACTACAGACAAACTACAGCTCAGCCTGAGAAAAATTCACATCCTTGTAGCTTTTAGACTCGATTACTGCATTTCTTTCCTAGTAGAGCTTCTTACTCCTACACTGAAGCAGCAGAACCACCAGCGGTACAAGCAGATTCTTTTGCACAGCATTTGCGCCGAATTCTTCACAGTGGCTGCCTATTAACTGATAAACTAATCCGTCCCAAGATCTAACTGCGTATAGTTCTGCCTGTAACAATTATGTCTAGTTACACTATGACAAATCAGTTTTTTAAGCACTTTAAGGTTTGTATTAAGTTACAATTAAATGGGGTAGTGTTTTTGCACGCCCTCTGGGATGGACTGTTTCTCTAACGCAGGGAAGGAGGGAAGGAAGCAGATTCCAACTTCGGGCACAAGGAACAAGACTGCAGTCAAGAGAGAGAGACAGTGTTCCCCATCCTAGAAGCTCTTCCTCCGAATTGTCTTTCCTATCTCAGGAGGTCTGCACCATGCAGTGAAGGAAGCAGTCTCCCGCCTCTGACGAGCCTCGGATCATGCCTTCCAAGTCTGAAGTCAGCTTTTGTGATGACTTCCCAGTTCCCTCTTCTCTTTCAAGCAATACTAAGGGTTGAGGAGAGGCAGTTTTATGAAATATCTGTAGCACAGCTTACAGATCTTTGGCTTTACAACTAACTTTTAAATTACTGGTGTGCACGAGTATAATATAAAAGCAAGAAATGTTCTGGTAATTCTGAGCTGTACTACCAATAAAATATTAGTTACTGCACATATATAAGGTAAGTTCCTTTATTCCAATATCTCCCTTTGCACTAAATGATAAGGCTTCTTTGATTCCTCACTGCTGTGACAACAAAGTGTCAGAACCCAAATTTAAGTACTTGTTTCTGAAGTTGTATCTTGCAACCTAACACTACCGCAATTAATAATTTTTAAAGAACGTTGGGAAAGTGTCTGCATTTTTTTATTTAACATTACTTCTACATTTAGCAGGTAGTTAAGCCATAATAACAGATGTTCTCCAGGCAAGTGCAGAAGAAGTTACTGAGAAGCGTTCTAGCAAAGGATATTTTGATTTGCCTCTTGTGCCTAGACGACGGGCCTTCATATTTGGAAAGACATTTTTCATGATCTTTCCAAAGTCAGCAGCACTTAATGGGTGGTAGCCAAGATTGTCACAATAGCTCCTGCAACAAAGAGAAAGAAACCGTGAATGGAATCAAAGTGAACACGAGAGGCCAGCCTGCATGCTAGACTCCATCAAAGGTTTTCAAAAGAACACACTTATACCCATCCATATTTAGAACCACATTTAACATTAATGAAGCTATCCACAACGAATTGAATACATTAAAAATGTATAAACAGAGCTATTAATACCATAGTTTTTGCCTTGTTCTCTACCGAGTTCAAAGACAAGTCATGTGGAGACATAACAAGTAGTGGCATTATCTAGAGCACAGTTAAGATTTACTCCACAACAAAGTTTGAAGCATATGTTTCAATTCACTTATTTTAGAACATAAGAAAGGCAGAGACATTGTTCTAGCCAGAAGTATAGCTTGAGTGTGATAAGGCCTGAAGTCCCGCAGGAATATTTGAAAAGCAGTAGGTAAGAGATTTGTCAGTGTCCAGAGAAAGATTCTGCCTACACAACCTCAATTTAACAGAGCTTAACAGAACTGAATTTAATAAAACATACCTTCCCAGGGAACCAGCTTCACCTTTATAGGTGTAACATAAACACGTACTGAGGACCTATTCCTCTTACCACTGTACCACTACTGAACTGAGAGCTGCTTAATTATAGACATAATTCATTAACAGTCCTAAATTAACAGATTTCAACTGCCTCTGCAAATGTAGATCTTCATGCAACTGAGTATACAACCTGATGATATAGGGGAATAACGCAACAAAAGGTAATTATTTTGCTAAGTTTACTTATTCTAGTAAAATGGACGCTGTCATCTGTCTCCAGTTCTCAAAAACAGCAGAAGGAATTGTGTTTCAACATCTATTCAGATGTTATATCTCCTTGAGGCAGAGACCAAGAATCTTTGATTTCGCTGCAAAAGGTGAATGTTCTGGAAAATCACAAGCATGTGAAAGCAGAGGAGAAAATCGGGAACTGCTCTGGAAGGTCTACCTACACAGCAAGTGCTTAAGGCTGCCCAAAAGATATGAATGCCATATTGCCTTTTGTTCAAGAGTCTTGTGGTATTTCACAGATGATAATGTGCTAAGGCCCCAAACATACCGTTAAAGCATGCTCATGCAGATCTCCTACAGTCGCAGAGCCAGCACCCATGAGAAGTCCTACCAGCAATACACAAACACAACCTGGCTCTGAAAAGAAGAGGTGACTGTACACGGTCCTGCGTGGGCATCAACAGGAGAGCAGAAAAACAGTAACTTCATACATCACATTGCCTGCTACTCTAGTCAGGTACATACATATAAACAAGTCTCTGCTAAGAAAGACAGAATCGTAGAATGCTTTGGGATGGACGGGACCTTTAAAGGTCATCCAGACCATCCTCCCTGCAATGGGCAGGGACACCTACAACCAGATCAGGTTGCTCAGAGCCCCATCCAGCCTGGCCTTGAATGTTTCCAAGGATGGGGCATCTACCACCTCTCTGGGCAACCCCTTCCAGTGTTTCACCACCCTCATTGTAAAAAATTGCTTCCTTATATCTAGTCGGAATCTCCCCTCTTTTAGTTTAAAACCATTCCCCCTTGTCCTATCGCTATTGACCCTGCTAAAAAGTCTGTCCCCATCTTATAAGCTCCCTTTAAGTATTGAAAGGCTGCAATAAGGTCTCCCTGCAGCCTTCTCTTCTCCAGGCTTAACAGAAAGAAAGAGAAAGCAGCACTCCTGAAACAGATATTTCATTCCCAGCATCATCTAGTAAAACCAGTAACAATTAGCAATGGCATTTGCATCCAAGTAGGCCAGTCAAAATGTCCTCTCTGAAGACTGTAGCTCTATAGAAAGCAGTATATATTTCTTGAGATACTTCCACTGCATTTATTTTCTCTGTAAAAATACTAGTTATTACAGAGCAAGTATCTGCTGCTTTAACCTTGGCTGTATGTAGGTATCCTCCACTTCGAAAGCACCACCACAAATGTAATGATTTTGACGATCATAAGCAGCAAGTTTTATGCTATTTGGTTCTGACATTTCCCTGCAGAGCTTGTGTGCACCCGCTTCCCCCAGCTACCAGGCCCCTCTGTCCAAGCCAGGAGATGTTGCCTACAACCTGGTATACAGTTAGCCATTAGTCTAGTTTCTGTATGGGACATCAAGAAGGTTTTTATCCAATTTATATACCAACATATTTTATTTCAATGCATGTCAGTCACAGAATCTGGATTCTGGATATGTGCCTTTGAAGTTAATACAAAGGAATACTTCTCCTGCCTCGCTGCACCCTCTTAGGAATTAGACATTGCTTTACGTGTAGTAGATAGATCTCTGTGTGCCTTTTTCTTCCCTTGAATCTTGTCAGGCTCCAATGGATTTTAACTTTACTCTGAAAATTTCTGAAAGGTGGGTCTTTGTCGCTTACTGATGCCGATTATGGGACTTCAAGTCTCAATTAGCATGCAAAGGAGGGCGCTCTCAATTTCTCTGCCACAGTCAGCAGTGTCTTTGACTGAAACTCAACAATGTCAGCAAAAGAAAATAAATAAAATCATCCAGCAAAACAACAGGATTAGGGACCTACCAATCAATCAACTTTAAAGTTAAATTTATTCCCTCTCTAGGAGAAAATAAACAAACAAAAAAGGAAAAAAAAATATCAGTTCAAGTCTAGCACATCTGTTTCAAGACAATTACTTGCTAGCAACAAAACATACAGTTACACGGTCCCCTTGTATCCACACTGGCACCTCCTGCAAGCTTGTTATTTCTGAGCTATTATTATTATCACATAATTTCAGTTTTCAGACAGATCTTCCCATATGGCCCCTCCTCCTCCTGGCTCGGCCGAGAAGCCTCCATGTCCATCTGTGGTCTCTCATTGAGTTGACAACACATACCAGGAGTCTCTTCCCTGAAGCTCCTCTCTCTGCTACTTGCACTCTTGGCACATTGCTGAGCCCAGGAGCTGTTTTGCTTATTTGAAGGGTGGGTGGGAAACAGATGGGGGGAGGGAAGGTCTATGCGGACACAGGAATGACAATGGACACGCAGTTGCTTATGTTCCTTTGTACAGAGCTCCCCTACATGATAAGGAGAAAAGGCTTTTTTTTTTTTTTTTTTTTTTTTTTAAGATCTTCGAATTCAATGTACTCAAGACATAAAATACACTGGGACTGCACCTGAATTAAACCACAGAAAAGATTAACCAAAAAGCCAATGAAGACAGTCAGGCTATGCAGCCCAGCTTACATAGCTTCCTGGGCAGAAAAACCATTCTGAAGGGCAAATGATAAAGAATCTATTGCATGAAATGACACAAAGATCTCAAAGATCTTGGCTTATCCAATCCAGCAAAACAACTGGTCTCTAAAAATGGGTTAGAGTGAAGAACCTTAGGAAGACGTAGGCTCTCATTAAGTTGATGAACAATGCTGGCACAGAAATGAGTCCTAAAAATCAGGTAGGATGGAAAGCAGATGTCTGAAAACCATCAGAGAAATGAAATTGCAGGTCAGACTCCTAAGAGTAGCAGCAGAGGCGGGAAACAACTGCTTTAGATGGAGTTTGATCGGCTTTTAAAAGGAATATAGAGGTAGTTGCTTATGATAGAGGACTGGACTTTACAACAAAACAGGCCCCATCCTGTTCCTATCAGGGAGTTTTATATAAAAGTGATATCAAACACGATTAGCATGTATCTTGTGTCTTTTAACAGACATGGTATTCCTAGACCTACTGCCCTCTTCTGTGCTAGCTTCTGAATATTATTCTTCTAACGTGTTGGTTAACATCCTTAACACTTAGCGCACGTAATCTATGCATCGGGTGGCATCAAGTGGCCCAGCAGCCAGTAAAACAAAGATTAATGATTTACAGACTAAAGGGAAGAGATACGGGCTGACTCAAAAGACCTCCTGACCTATATTAAGCATATCAAGTGAATCTTCAGGGCACCAAGCTTAAATATGAATGACTTACTTTCCTTGCATCACTGTAGTAGAAGCAAGATAAGAGGACTCAAGTGTTTACTGAAGGCTCAACAAATCATTTCATGGGCAAATAGGGATTTTGTCTGCATAAGTACCGCAGGACTGCACTTAAGACTCGAAATCATAATTCTCTAAACTCAGCCAAATCTACACCTGGCTGCCTCCAGAAGGGCGTTTACTAATAGGGAGAAGATAGCCAAGTAAAACTGACTTACAAGAAAACACAGAAAGGCTTTGATGGGAAGCAGCATCTATTCTCTGCAGGCTAGATAACGTGTTAGGCAGCTCCCCATGAGTCCTCATATTTTCCAGACCGTATTCCCCCATAACTCCCAGAGGAAGCTGGCGGAAGAACCGTGTGCCCAACAGAAACACAGCTTCTTACAGCCCAATGTATTCTGTCAGTGCAAGTGGCATCACAGCATCAACAAGAGAGGTGAACTATCTCCCATCTACCTCCTTTCTGAAATTCAGCTGCAAGCTCTCAACCTTCCCAAGTGCTGCTGCCTTATATTATGGCGCATTTTTCATGTATTTTATTCCTTTCAAAAGGGAGATGAATCCATTCACTTTTATCCAGTTAGAGACATGAATTCACAATTAAATAGAAGAGTAAGAAAACAGAAAGAAGAGTCACTATGTTGAACAAGCTCAGCAAGAAGGCTACTGAAACATGGAGGAGCTGGAAACACTATCAACGCTTGCCAATGGTGGACTTGTGTGGAGTGCAAGCTTCCATCTTTTCCTCTTCATAGAAAAAAAACAAAACCAAACACATGAAAGGTGATGCAGAAGCCCAGTAGTTTTGCAAGATTTATTTTGACCAAAATTTACAGCAGGAATTGAGATGCTGGCACGATGCAGCACTCTTCTGAAGCCTTATAACTTTGATTTATACGTGCAGAGTGCATAAGCTTGCTCACTGCGAGCTCATGCAACATCATCTTTGCACATAGAGGAAAGACATGGTAACTTGTTAATATGGCAGAAGTGAGTTTTGAGAGGTCTTAACACCCCTAGGTAAAGAAAAATGACTTATCAAAACTCTCTTATCTATTTATATGCTTGTTCCCCACCTCCCACTCCAAGACTACTCTTTGGTGTGCAAGAATAACTCATGAAAATATTCAAAGAAACTGAATGTTTTAAAAACAGAACAGATGCTTTCAAAGGAGAACAGATTCCAAACATTTGATATTTTCCTGAATATTTGCTTACCACCCTTATTTTGTTAGGAAAAAAAATACAATACACAAATACTTGATGCAGCTACATACAAAAGCCATCCAAATTTCACACTCCACAATCTGTAGATGATGATTTTTCTGGGCATCTGCAGCTTGGCACAGCATGGAAGCCAAGCAGATTTGTTGCTGAAGCAGGCCATAAATTATTTAATAAGAAATATATTTAAGAATAACGCTTCCATCTCTCTCCCGCACAGCAGCTGCCGCTGTTGCTGTGTCTGCGCGAGCGGCTGCTGCTCGGGGATTGGCCACCCCGGCACGTCTGTGCCATTGGCTATATTTCCAGGCTGCGTCACCACTCCAGTCAATAGCGAGATTTCAGAAATAGGTGTGTGCATGTTTATCAACCCCAGGCAAGCGAATGCCATCATGTTTCAGCTCAGTCAGAGTAAAAAACTTGACCAGAGCTAAGTAAAAGGAGGTATTCGTAGAAGGCAACCCTGCAATAACAATTACTAAGGGCTGAATCCTGTAGGCACTTAGGAGGTGAAGGGACTCAGCTCGCTGCAAATTACTGTAATCGTTCAGATTATGGAAATATTCATACTAGATCATAAATCTGTTACTCATCTTCAGGCAACTGGGCTGAGGATGATTTCTCCTCCCCGCCCCCCCAGCCCCGTGGGGAATGTTCTGTAAATGAATTCAAATCCAACTTCCGTCAGACAGCTCCCTCTCCCTCGCTTCTAATCACTTTCTCGTTACATGGTAGCTTTGAGACTTGACAACCCAGACTCACAGTGGCCTTGGTTACTGGTTTCATACATATTCAAATATATTGTGCCTCTCTAGAAATCAGGTTTGCTGCAGGAAGGTCCAATATTTATGCATTATTCTGGAAAGAAAGGTATGATGGGCTAGATCTTAGGTGCAAAATAGCTGCATTTCCAGGAGGAACATCCTTGTTAAGGCAGTCATATATGTATGTATATACAAGCAGACCAAAACGTACTGTAAGATAGTAACTGGTGCTTTTTACCTGTGCCGCTCTGTCCACAAAACAAAACCAATATTCATACAGATATTTACTTGTTAAGAAATACTTGTACCTTTCCTTCAGCATATGTAATGTGCAATTTAAACATCACAGTCTTATCTTTAGTGGCAGAAATAATGAATACAGTTTGCCTTACTGTAGCTAGTACGTTCTCAGGTACTTCAGTACATAAGGCCTTGTTCTGCTATATGCCCTTGTACATGTACATCAGTGGAGTACCTGTAGAAGCCAGTGTCACAGAACTATCTACGCTCACTAAAGCCATATGTATGGATCCAGTTTGGGAGCACTCACTTGTATTCATCATAAACCTCCTGCTTGGGAAGGGATGTCTCAGGGTGCTCTTCCAAGGTGTTCCGTATCCATGAGAAGGCGTGCATCTGCTGGGCACGGCTGGACGACATGGAGATCTGATCGCTAGTGAAAGAAGAAGCAGTGCCGATGAAGACTTCGCTCCATAGCTCCTCCTCAGTTACAAGACTTAATAATTCTCTGCCTACACAGGTGGAGAGACACCAGAGACAACGAGGGCCAGTACCTCACACATTTAGCTATTCCTTAAGGCGTGACCAGCAGTTATCTCCCTCTTTCATCTACAATTTAACAGAGACTCCACACTCCAGTTCTTAACTGATATACAGCTGCGAGTAGACAGCGATGGGTGAGAGCTCACCTACTTCCCCTCTTAAGTTTATTGTTCCTTACTGACCACCTCTAAGGTTTTGCCCACTCAGTTTGCCAGCTGCCCTTTGGAAACACCCAACTCTCCCAGCAGTTGCTCAGAGTGCTTCCCGTAGGCACCTGTCTGCCTATAATCATCCTACTGGGAACATAGACTAATTTTGTGATGTTGTGATCTGCCAGTTGGTTTTCTAGACCTTCCTTTAGTCAAACAAATGTTACCAGAAATACCAGTACTTCCTTCTTTCCCCCACCATCACATTTATGTTGCTGTATTATCACTTCCTACATAAAAAGCAAAGGAACGATCACACGTAAGCTGCAAAACACTTTCTCTGATGACTCTTGCATTTTAGGAGGTTTATATTTACAAGCTATTCATGCACTAACGATTCAGAAGTTAAAAAAAAAAACAAACTTCAGTAAAAGAAGAGTCCTTAACGTTTAATAAAGGCTGCCTCTGCTACCAAACACGTCATGCGAGTGGCTCCTCAGGAGGTAAGTGCCACAGGAAGTAAAGTAACTTTTCAGGACTAGCTGCTCACATTTACACGCTCAACACACATACCTTTTGTCTCCGTTGTTGGGACCCGAAGGCAGCTGAAGGTAGAGGTAGAGTTTCTCTAGGTCTGTAAACTTCTCAACTTCTTGCTAGATAACAAAAGTGTTTTGGTTAAAAATAAAAAGGGTGGGGAGAGGCAGCGGGAGAAAAGGGAAACAATAAGAGTTGAGCTTGACAGCTACAAACTGTCATCTGACAGTGTATTCCTAAATAATACAATTTTAAACAAGACAATATTTACTTATGTGAAAGAATGTGACCGTGAGCTCTCTGGGACTAGAAACGTGATTTTCTATTTTATTTGCACACCATCACACATTAGAAAGCGCTGGTCACCATTACAAAATTCACATGCAACAAAAGCAGAATCTAGAAAAATGTGAATAACAGACCGCTTCTGTAACCAGACGTGCAACATGAAAACTTTATCTTCTCAGAGCACACATGAAGCACCTCTGAAAACGCAGCATTAACAAATAGCTATGCTGTAACAATGCAGGATGCCAGACCTGATCCTGTGATCCACTATATATTAACAGTTAAGCATCACAGACTTCAATGAAGACATTTTAAAATCTATCTATATACATATGTATTTTTTTGTTTCCTTTGGAAATGAGAGTTATTGAACAGGTACTGAAGACAAGTGATTCAGTTAACATGAATCTCAGTGATGCCGGACTCCTCCTCCAGAGGATACCAGCTGAGGATCAGATACACGGAGGAGTTTTACCTGATGTATGTAAACAGTGATTGCTACATTGCTAGCTTTTAGAATCATAGAATCGTTTAGGTTGGAAAAAACCTCTAAGATCATCAAGTCCAACTGTTTTGGTCACCTGAAACCAGCTACACGGACTTAGAAACACTAGGAAAATCAGTTGTGGTAATGTGCTCAGGCCTGCTCGGCAGCAGTGGGAGTAAAGCCATGCAACAATGAGCAAATGGGTTCTCCTTCCGGAAGGTGCTGCAGAAGCAATGCATGAGGTGGTGCACCATCAGTACAGAGTCAAAGACTCCCATGATCCCTTTTTAAGTCAGAATACAGCTTTTGGATTACAGTTAATTCTCTGTTCCTTTACTGGTGTCTTACTGCCAATGTAACCTTTTCCAAAAGGAAGAGAAAAGAGAGCGGGACCGACAGGTAGTGAGACCTGGCTGTTTACTTCAGCAATGAGCAGAATAGAGAGCGGGGAAACTAAAAACCTAAACTTCACTTCAAATCGGGGCTCCCTACCCGCCCCAGTCATGTCCAGATCCACCTCGCTTCAGCTGGCACCAAATTAACAGCAGTACTTGAGAGAGGTGAGCTCCCACTTCCCCTCCGCTGGCTTTGCGCCCAACGCCCAGGTCCCGTCCCTGAGCCCAGGCGCTGGGCGAGGACCGGTGGGACACGCTGCCCGGGGAAGGGCGCTGGGAGAGCACGGGAGCTCGCTAATCCCCGCTGTCTAAACCCACCGCAAAACTGCTCCGCAGAACTGGGCCTCCAGTGATGCGACAGATGCTCTCAGAGCCAAGAGAAACACTTCCAGCAGCAGCCAGGTAACAGACACTGGATTTGTTGCTTTTATAAGCTGCAGCAAACCACAACATTTGGTTTGTTTTTGGTTTTTTTTTTCCTCTGACAAACTCCTGAAATTTGCTGACACCAATTTCTGTGTGGCTCTACAGCAGCTTACACAGCAGTGGTGCTCAGACCACCAAATATCCAGAGAGGTATTTCTTAATGGGTGCATTTTGTCAAATTCTCTGTTCTTCCTTTCCTGCATAAATCACACCATGTGGACTGGTGGGTTTTCCTTTAACAAACCCATTATTGAAAAGATCAACATTCTTCCAAGAAAGAGTTTACAGAAAATTAATCATTCATTTATGAAAAGATAGAAATTTAACAACAGCAAGAAAATTTGCACTTGTTTATTAGACTTCCTTTTCTTCAAGGAACTTAGCTGCTTTTTGTTTTAAACAGCAAATGCCAAAGCAGCACACTGAAGGACACGGTTCGGGTGAGATTACCTTGCATGGTAGACACTAAGCCATGTGACAAAAGCATCCCAGGCAAAACAAAACAAAAAAACTCCCAATGACTCTAACACTGAGGTGGAAGACAACCTTTCACTTCCAAATCTAATGTGCCAGGGTGCAACATAAAAGGCAGGGTTTTAGAAGAAACAGTAAACCTTCATCAAAAAGTACTGAAGTAGTCTCAGTGCCCGCTGCAGTTGAAGCAACTTCTGCTGTGTCCTGGCAGAAGGAAGGGGCTGTGTGGAAGGGCCCTGCCTGAGCCGTGGAGGCTCTGCTACACAGGCCCCATCCGTCAAGCCCCTTAATTAAAAAACAAGAAAACAACAACAAAAAAACCCAAAACCCAACCCCAACGATACATGTGTAGAGAAAAAATTTGACTGGGATTATGTTAGCAGAGCCTTTTCCAAAGGATGCAAGCAAACTAGAGACTCTCTCGTCAGCAAGCCTGCATCCCTAGAGCTGAGGCAGCTGAGGATTATAGCTTTCTCACATCCTCAGCAGAAGCAGCCGGACAGTGATGTTATCTCCCTGTTTTCACCCAAACCCCACTCCTCTCCATGCCTGGCCCCAGGCAGCACTTTCTGCACAACTCCTCCAGCTTCCAGCGATGGCTGCGGGGAAGCCCTGGGCAGGCAGGACCTCTTCCAAACAGGAAAGTTAACAGGCAGCCAGGAGTCCCAGGCAGTTCACAGAGGTAATCCTACCTGGATGACAATTAGATAAACCCAAGCTTATTAGATGAGACTGAATCTATTTAGAGAAAATCATCTTAAAACTGAAGAAGTGGCAGGAAAGGGATGGAGTGTGGCAGTCAGTGCAAGAAGATTCAGGAAACATCGTGTTTTGTTTAGTTTAAAAATTTGTTGAACTTTATGTTTTGTTTAGGGTGTTTTCTCTAAACATTTCTAAAACTCTCAAACCTTTGTTTACAACCACGGTAAGTACAATCTCTTCTTCCACCTCAGCTGACATCCACCAGTTCTCAGAGCTAAAGGTCTGGTGAATTCAGTAATAACTCTGTTACTGCAACTGTTCCAAGTATCAAAACTTTCAGATTTCTTAATGCAATCAGAAAATTTGGGGAAGCGGAGGAACATTTCAGCTGGCCTACTGACTACTGACCAAGAAGAAAAAGATGCATTTATACCAAGTTTTTCTTTGTGCTAAGTTGGATGCGTATGGAAATGAGTAAAAATAAACAAGAACACAAAATATACTATAAATTTTCTCCACCACCACCCCCCAAATAGGTCAATAGTGTGGAAAAAAAATAGGTCAATAGAGTGGAAAAGAGTCACAGCATCAAAAGGAAGACTGCGATGCTGGCATCATCTTGGACAAATTCCCCTTTGCATAGCCCGTTAAAGCTTATGCTACAGCAGTTTTAAAACCCATACAGAATGTAAAATGTCTGGGCAATCCTTTTCTGCTACTTAAAAGGTTCCAAGTAAAAATTTTGCTTGAAGTTTCCTGACCTTGATTGATGGGTTCTACCAAATCAGATGAAGACTGTCTGATTCTCTGAAGGCTATTTATAAGCCATATTTCTTGAAGCTCTATTAGAAAAAAACGCATAAGCATGCTTGCAGGACTGAGGTGTAAAACCATCACAAAGCACCACCTCTGTTACTCTTGGTTTTCACACACTATATTTATCTCCTGTAATTAGAACCACATTAAATAAAGAAAGATTCAGTGAAGATGGGGAGCAAGCAGTGTTCATACTTATTTTCACAACATGGCTTCAACTACTCAAAATATCTGAGTGAACTTGTATTCTGAGACAGAAGAACTAAGGACAAAGAATTAGAAACCTCCAGTCACAGCTAAGCAAAGACTTTTAGTAACAAAAAGGAGTAGAAATCTCTCATATTTTTGTTTTGACAGTTACCAAATATAGATAGTTCACTAAAGAAATGCACAAAACATGTAGCAAACAAATTAAACCAGAGATCCATTTATATTTGCATCATCAGTGGCCACATAGATCTGCTCCAAATGAATCTGTCCTTTTGCTGCCTAAGACAGACACAGAACAAGGATCTCTTAGGAAGAGAAGCAACTTCCTTTTTCATTCTAACAGGCATTTTGATTGAGCAAATAAACAGCTGTGAAATAAACCAGGATGGCCAAAATGTTTCGTTTGGTTGGGTTTTTTTGTTTTGGTTTGGTTTTTTTAAATGAAAATAGCAGGTTTTGGCATCTGGTTCCATTCTGAGAGACACTAGCTAGACACTGAAACTTTTCACAGCACAAGAGACAAAGATCAGTTCAACACAGAATGTGGTTAAGGACTTAATCTGTGTTACAAGAAACATGAGTTTATTCATGGTCCTGCTTGAACCAGAGAGCCTAGAGATTTGAACACGAGTCTCCAGAATCACAGAATATCATTTAAGGTTTCCTGACCTTGGTGGATTGATTCTCTCTATCTGGTTTTCTCTGACTGCTGATCTACTGTCAGACCACAAATGTTAGTGAAGTTCCATCCAAAAGTTGTCAAAAGGGGTTACCAGGGAAAAACTTCAGGAAACGTGCTTTTTCTGGATTGTTTTGAAGAAGAAAATATTTAGTCAGGCCAAACTTTAAATAAGGCAGAGGAAGACTATACTAAGGAACAATTAGCAGAGTTACATCTTCTCTAATGAACACAGTGAAAAACGGCATTAAAATTCAAACTATTTCCTATTTCCACAATGAAGGCAGAATTACAGGTTATTTCTGTCCTCGAGTTCTGGTGAAGAGGAGCTGAAGGCCAGGGGCATTGCTGCAAGCTTTTTGCAAGACTACTATTTTAGAGAGCACGGATGGATCTTAATATTTCTTTCCACATTTTGAGTATTTATAGATAACTATACTCTAATTGAAGTAAAAAAGGCTATGCCAGTGGCAATGTTAACTTGCACCTACTGGCAGACTGGTTCTAAAACTTGTCATACTTCAGCAGAACAAACATCTATTATTTAACAACCAGACTAAGAATAGCAAAGTAGTCAAGCAATCATCTCCCCACTTTGTGAATAGAGAAACAAGAAGCAAAGGTTAAATAATTTGCTCAAGGTCAGATGGTCTGTTGGAAATACAATCAAGACAGAAAATAGCTAATACTTGAAACAGAACCTATTATTCTAAAAAGCTGCTAATAAATACATTTGATATGCTTTATCTGAACAGAAGCATATTTCAGGTGCTAAATATTCCAAACAAGCCCTAAAAACACACGGCAGCATTGTACTGACAGTGTCCAAGCACAGCTGCCAAAGCTTCATAGAGCTTCTGCCTGTCTCCTGTAGGGCCAAAAAGTGACAAGCTACCACCTTCTCCACAGCAGGACCGAGACACATCGCTTCCACGGATCTTACACACAGCTGCTGCCCACACTGTAACTGCTCCAGCCCTCAGCAGCTTTGGTTTTCATGGCCATCGATCCAGCACTCTCTCACCAGCACTGACCTCTTCTCAGAGGACTAAGGAAAGAAACCTTTACCTTCTTGCTGAGCGATTATATGGAGCATACCATTTTAAACATCAGGTTCAAGAGTTCACTTAGTACGTGGCAAAAATATAACAAGTGAAGTCATAAGAGAATCTACTGCTAGACATGTTTACTACAGTTAAAAAGATGTTATAATGAATTTTTAATGGATGTTTACAACACAATTCTTGCTAATTATCTTTTTTGGATTGCACAGCATACAATGATTTTCTTATGATCTTCCAGAAACTGACAGTATGTCAGAATATAAGTGGTGCGATATAACAAGTAAAAGGCAGATAACTTTGGTCTCTTGTACGAGTAATTGCAGTCCTAGTGCCCTTATACTAGCCGTTTTCTGTAGTCCTCTGCTGCTAGCTACCTCCACAACAAAGACCATTGCCATCACCTCTGTTTCTTCTTCCTATTTCCCTCTTTCTTGCTAGCCTGTGTTGAACGAGGCAGTCTAATTGCTAAAGAGCATTTGTGTGTGGCTCTGCGCACTGCGGCTGTGACTGGTGCTACCAAACACAAATGGCAACAGGCATAGCCTGATTTTTCTCTACTGGTGTTTTTTCTTTTAAGATTGCTAGCAAACTGATCAAGTTTAAATGCTTTAAGGTATCATCAGCACCTCCCAATATAACTGAAAGCTAGTCGCGAATCTCCTCCTTACAGTAAGAAAGGAGACAAGGGACAGACACTGTCCCTTTATGCTTCATGCGACTGATTCAAAGGGCCTGAAAAGGTTTCTCTCTGAACCAAACATGTAAGAACATGCACTTAAAGGAAATGTTCTGACCTGCCCATAAGCTTAGAGTCAGACTCTCTGCAGGCAGCTAATACCCCAGTCACAGGACCGCTCTGACAAACCCATCCATACACATTCCACCAAAGAGGCAACCTGCTCATCTGCCTTCTGCAGGAGAAAACTGGACAGGCCTGCAAGGAAGCTCCAAACAAGTTATTTAGAGCTATATAGTCACGGCCTTTTAGTGTAACATACCGTCTTGCAGCTCACAGCTTTCCAAAAGCATGTAAAAATGCAGAAAACATTTTGCTTAACTTTTATTTCCTGAAACTATTTTTATCTTGGATTTTTCTTTTTTAAACTACCTGAACACCATTAGATCTACCTTTGCTAACCTAGAGTGGCCTTTCCACTGTTGACAGGACTCCTCTGAACTCATCAGCAGGACAGACAAGGAGGCATCTGGAACAGAAAATTAGACTATCAGGACACTGCTGCTCTGTTCCAAGTCAAGCTATGGAGACTGCTTTGCATCCAAGAGCACTGTTCAGAAAAATAGCTTGTCCATCCAATGGATGAGACCTACACAAATGAATGGGCTCATACAAACTGACAATCCCTACCTCAGTACCCTAGGTCCACAAACCTGCAGAATTTAATGCAAGAATAGTCCTAGTGTAATTCTATTTTCTTAAAATGGATTTCCAAGAAGCAGACAACTGGTTAACCTCCTACTTATTTACTCCCTCCCCGATGCTACTTAGAAACACTTAACCCACTTCCCATTTTTCACCACAGAAATGTCTGGTGTTAAAAGTTTTACAAGTGCAATTTTGCCCTTTTGCCACTGAAGACTCACATACAAAAAAATTAAGATCTTAAGACACCTGCTTTGTGTCCACAAATATCAACTAGGAATAAAGTGGACAAAAATGACACTTTGCATCGCTATTTAAGTTGGATGCATCCAAGAATTTTTAAGCATAGGCAAAATTGGGTCCAAAGTTTGTTTGCAATACAACAATACAGCTTACTTTAAACCTCTTACCACAATAAATTTAGACAACATTTTAAGGAAAGATATTTCAGTGCCATCTGAATTAGCCTTTGATAATTTGACTTTAAGGAGTATTCTTATTTAGCTCAGCCATACAGCTGAACAGATTCTATTTGATAGTATCCAGATGGTTGTCTATGTCATCTTTTTATCTTACCCCCTGGTACTTCTGGATGAAATGCTGAGGGTAGAAAGTCAGAATAAGCAGTCCCTTCCAGTCCTAAGATTTATGAACTCAGACTCTGATTTAAAGAAACTTGCAACCTGCTCGCTATTAAAAACAAACAAATAAAACCTCTTTCTGAGTTAGTGCTACGTATTTGCTTCCCAGAAATAATCTCGTATCACTGTCTAGATCCTGTTATTTTAATGCACAAAGGAAGATGACGTTTATGCATTTCAAGGGCTTTCCTTCTTCAAAAAATGACATTATCTCTCTGTCCTAAGTAGTACAGCGGAGCTAACAGGACCTGTAGCGTTGCACATTTCTGGGAAGGTATCTAAGATGGTGTGCAACTTCTAAAGTTAGCAAGATTTAATAAAACAAACCAAAAAAATCTAATAATTATGACACCTGCAAGATTTTCAGACCAGAACATTAGTCTGCCATGTTTTATGCAAACATGCAGTTCAATCAAGTTCCTCCTTAAAATGTAGTACCACCCACAAATTAACTGTTTCAAGGAAACAACAACAAAAGCAATAATCATTGTCATTAAAGGCCTAAAGAGCAATGGAATTTGAAGGCACAGTTAGCTTCTTGCATACTCTGGTCTGTGCCATACATAACCTTGCATTTAATAAAATCATGTTTACAAAAGCAGTAAGTCACCTTTCTGTGCTGTATCTATACTGACAGTTCTACAACTGGCAATCATAGCCACTTGCTGCTGGCAATGAGAGGTCAATACTTCCGCGGAAAACAAACGCTAAACCCACATCATGTATTTTTTTGGCAATGAGAACTAATTTTGATCACGTTTAGTGGTAGTACCTTAAAGCACTGCTAAGGAAAGGCGTCATAATAGCTGTCAGTCTCCAGAGCCATCTATTTCGGTCTTGCAGTTTATTAAATATTAAAAAGCATTCTGGAGTTGTACTTACCAAAATGCAGTCCACTTTAGATTGTACAGTTTTGCTAGACGTGAGGGAAGAAAGAGAGAATAGAAACCTTGAATTAATCTAAATAGCAATGACAAAAATATTACATATTAAAATTTCTATCACTGTACTACAGGCTTAATCTCCTGCTATGAAATATCCTGCTACTCTATGGAAGAATACTCATCCAGCTATTTTTTTGTAGAAAGTCACCCCAAATTTAACTGTTTGTTAGAATTCTTGCAGTTTTGCTCTTTTATATAAAAACTGTATTTTTTTTTTTAATGAAATATCATTGCAACTGGGAGCTATTACCCCAAGTTGCAAAATAGCCAGGACGGATGTCACTACTTTTATTGTAAGCTCTTCCACAATTCAGATGCATTTTACTTGTTCATCTGTAAACACAATTAACACTCCCCTCTCCCCACGCTTCAGGAAATCCCACTACTTCAAGGCGTTTATTTCTAGGTTTCCAAAGAGCTGCTACGAAGCAGACAATTGGCACCCCACTGGCAACTGAGGAGTTTTCCATGTTAGTCTCGCTACCTCCCAGTTGGCTTATTAAGACGACATTGGGTGGGGACTGAATTAAAGTATGCTGTAAATGACCTCAGTACATGTGCCAAGGAGTGCAAACAGTATGGAACTTATTATACTTCATATAAACACACCCATAAGCAGCTTTTGTGTTTCTTAAGGGTGCTGTATTTCGCATGCTTGGTGTGACTGCAGTAGTTGAAGGCATTTTATCATTACTCTGAAGAGGAGCAGGAGTTTTAACATGCAAAAACCAATAGTCTTTACTGCTGGACACCTACTGAACAACCACTGAACAACCGTTTTCGGAGTTCAGGGAGCTATTCTTTTCCTAGTAGAATAAAACATAATTCAGTCTCCTGTTAACACAACAAAACATCTCGTTTCCAGTTATTTTACTTTTGTACAGGTGCTACCACATACAAAGAAAAACCAAGTAAGGTATCTGATGGATATACTAAAATGATAAGTAAGAAACAAGCAAAACAAACGGCTCTAGTGTCTGGTGGTGATAGGAACCAAAGCTACTGAACAAGCATCTACTGTTGCATCAGATCCTCAAAGAGCATCTTGTAACGTTACAACACCTCGTTTTGAAACCAGACGGTCTAAAAATCTGTTCTGCAGGAGCTGCTAATACTGATGCCCCTTCCCATACAAGAACTGCATACACTATAGTGACAGAATACAATAAAAAATTTCAACAGGTAAAAATATATGACAAGTCCACTGAAATAGATACATCAGCAGACATCCACTTCAGCTGACTTTGTGTAGAAGACGACAATCAGATGGGTGGACACTCGGGAACACCAAGGTGGGAGTAAAGCAGAGCCGTTGGGGATTTGTGAGAACAGGGAATGCTAAGGATGGTAAAATGGCAGCTTTTCCTTGCCTTAGGGAAGACACTCGCATCTACCGTAGCAACTTCAGAAGGGAACTCAAATGTCATCTCACTCTTCAAAAAACCACCGTCTTACTAGAAAAGTCAAAGGACACCAAGCATGGAAACCTGCTGCTGCTGCTAAGAGTTATCATCGCGTCTGACCCAAAGCTGACCAAAGTCATGCTGAAACAAGACAGCTGCTCCAGCAGCACTTCTTTCACCCTGGACTCCACCTCGCCCCACTGCCTCCTGCCCCTAGCAGGGTCCCACAATCCCTGTGCTGCTACAGATCCACAGCCTCTCCTGCAAAGCCCCGCTCATGGCAGCGGGCAACAGGGCTCAGGCATATATGCCCATTTTTGTACCTAAACCTTTTCTATGGCTTCACATAATAGCTTAATGCAGAAAAAGAGCATGGAGGATAAGGGGATACAGGGTACGGGCAGATCAAACTTAGTCCAAATACAGCCTCTACTCTACAGACTTGCAGACGACATCGTGTGCTAGGCTTTTCAGAAGAACGTGCTTCAGCCAGCACGGTTTCCCGTCCTGCTACGTTCTGCCAAACTGTGCATAAGCACGCCCGCTTACATTAATATTTTTTTCTTGCAAAGAAAAAGAGGCAAGTTGCCAGGAGGCAGCTGGGCAGGAGATCCCTAGAGCTGTCCTTTTATCTCCAAATATCAGTCTGAGACAGTAAATGTAAACTCTCTAATTTAGTTCAGGCTTTTCTAGTTGTGACCTCTGCTCCCACAGCACCGATCAACAGTGTCAAGAAGCTGCAGCAGAAGAGCAATAATAAGGCCAACAAATACACTTTCTCTATGTTTCCTTTTCATCAACTGGTGGCACAAAAAGGATAGTCAAGTTCATGTCCTCCAATCTGCAAGCAGATTTTGTGACGTTTTAAAAGGCAAAGGTTCTACGGCTTCAGCAGGGATAAGCGTGATGTCTATTTTAACAGCAATTTTTTTCATCTCCTGCTCCATGCTCCCTAGTATACTGGGAGGGCATCACTAAAATCTGTTAGTGGTAATGTAAGGCTTCTTTCATCCTAACCAGAGCACAGGCTAACGTGGCCTGATTCTATAAAGCCTGTGCCTAATGACATAAATGCTTCTTATTTACCTTGCAGTGGAGCTGATCCATGTCAAAGCCAAGCAACGGCAACCCTGAGGAACCAGCCCTTTGACTGGGAAGGTGCTGGGACAGTGACCTTCTCCTGGTCCTGAGCACCGCACAGAAAATCTCCATCTGGCGACACTGCAGGACCCATCTCCATCGAATCAGGAGACAAAAGGACAAGTGACAAAGGTGGGAAAGGAACGGCCATCTCGGGTACAATGTATTTGCCGTTTTTGTTTATTTCACCCCACTTCTTCCTTCACTAACAGGAGAGATGTGTTTTGAAAGCTGAAATTTGGTGTACAAATAAATAAGTCCGCTTCTGTCTCTGTCAAATGCATCCCTTACCTAATTACTACTGTAATTACAGTAACTGCAACCAGCAATCCCAAGAGCAAGGCTGAATCAGGCCCTACACCCAGCCGTTTCTAACGTTTGGAGGCTGCTACCCACATGCTTTGCTACACGTCTAGAACAGCTGCAGGAGAGCAGCGGGAGTGATAGATGTTCTCGCTAATGAAAAGAACTGTTTGAATCTATTAGGGACCTGAGCCCATTGGAAAACTAAACTTAGAAACCGTACCATAAGCCAACAACCAGCGTTGCTCCTCCTGGAGAGCTGCTCCTGGGGGCTGCTGCGACTCACCCCCACCTAGAAGCACAGCTGACGTTACTCTCTTTCATAGCTCTTCATGCTGACAGTGTCCCTGAAGTTAAACTAGTTCACTTATTTGATCTAAAACTTGATTCTGCTACTTCAAGCAGTTTCACCCAGGACAAGAAGGTGCCTTTCCTGATTCTGGGGGTAGCTGTCTCTTACGAGTGGTAACAAAGGTGGCTGCTTTTACAGCTGCCTTGGATTCACCAGCTTGCACCAGATACTGACCCACTGCAAGAACCTGGGAGCATAAAACGATATATCAAAACTTTGCCCCCCCCCCCCCCCCCCCAATCAATGACACTATCATAACCAACAATGAAACTTTTGCTGGGTGGGTATCACCCTGCAGACTGTTTGAAAGTTAAGGCACACTGAGTGACTCACAAGGGACGTAGTCCTGTTCTACTGTCTACAGCAATGCTCCTCAAAAACGGCAACTCTGCCCCAAACACCACCAGTCTGGATCAACCTGCTCGCCTCTGAAGAACTACCATCAGCCACTCAAAAACAAGAGCCCAGCTTCTACTAGTTAATAAAACAGCAGAGAAAAGGGTGTTTCTTAGACTGTGGTTTAGAGAAGCGTAGCAGGGTGGCTCCTTGCAAAAGCTGCTGTGCTTCATGGAGACCCCCAGTCCTATATCCTCCCAGGGAACACGCGTTGGCTGCTTTGGGTCTGCATCAGAAAATCTTACTGAAAAGCCTCCAGTCCATCTTAACAGCCTCAGCTTTTGACTCAGCCTTGAGGCCCAAGACCTTTGAGAGAATCTTGAAGCTAACTTTCGAAGGCTGCAGTAATTTAAGCTCCTAAATGCTGAAGCCACGTTGACAAACTCCTGAAAGTGTCTTGGGGAGGACGGGAAGGGGGGGAAGTCAGACTAAAGCATTTCCTCAAGCTGCTCTTCTATCTTATGCCAAAGTATGCATGTCTGCTTTCCCTGACCTATTTATGTATTTCTACTCAAACCAGCCCCATTTTAAGAGCCCTGACTTGGCATGGGCAGAATGAGGAGTGTGTTCTCTCCCCAGGTGTGCAACTGGGTTTGCTTTGCACTGAAGGAGAGATGGAGACAAAAAAGCAGGGGGAAAAGGCAAGGAGATGTAATTTTTTTCCAAGTGGCATAAAACCAGATGCTGCCAACCTTCCTCTAATTAAGCAATACTTTACTTTCAGGAATAGGTAGCTGAACTACGCTGAGCAACATGGGACTATCATATTACAAGAGGTGACAGAATTCAGTTGCTCTGAGCACACAGAGTATTTCCTTAATGCTGCAAATAGTAGAAGCCATACAACCACAAGGGATATGAGAAGCCTTATGCCTGTGAGACCAGAAAGAGGAAGGTGGTTGAGGAGGGGTAAAAGAAAGCCCCAGAACTTATTAGCTACTGCCTAGTTAACTCTAAGCCTTCTCAAAGCCTCTACAGCCACTGAAACTAACCCTTATCAGCTTTCCAACTACAGATCATTCACTCCCTATGAATGCTAGCAGCGTAACAAATACCGGGGGAGCACCTGCACAGCAAACACACTGTATGAACACCCATCCACTGAAGCACAACTCCTGTCCTGGGACACGCTGTGCAAAGGAGGATGCTGGCGAAGGGGCTCCCGGTTGTGTCCCCAGCAGGACTGGGACAGCAGCACCTCCAGGACACTGCACTTCTGCTCAGGCAGGGGACCTCCCAGCCCCAAAAGTCACATGGGACACGGCTCTCGTCATTCCGGCACTAGCAGTGGATTCAATCCTCAAATGGAGGAAGATGTCAATAACAGCAACCAGTCCAGTTCAGCAAAATCCGGGGGACAACTGGAGCCACAATTTATTGTGCAAAATATTGTAATAGTTTGACTAGGTGGCCAAACCCAGGAAGCCCGGAGTGATTTTTTTTTTTTTTCACTAGAAGTTTCATACCATCAGTGAAGTTGCCACAGCTACTCTGTATCCCCTTCGGCCCAAGACTAAATATTTGCATAAACTGGAACACCCTCCCAAAAACCGCCTCTGTAGCTGTGTTTCGTGTTCTTGGTACCTTTTGGACAGCCTAAGGAAAACATTATTTCTGCCAAACCCTAATGCAATTTATGAAAAGGAACCACTTTCTATCACTGCTAATAGCTGTGCCATACATCACGACGACAGGGTATGACTCCTGACCGGACAGCAAGCGCTCCCCACCACAGGGCTCCCAGTTTCCAGTACTCGTGCATTATGCTACATTATTACCCAACACACAGGACGCAGTAAGAAAAGTTGCAACTAGAAAGGAAAACCCCAGTGCATAGTTACTTATCATCAGCACTGGTAACTAGTTACCATCTCCGACAGTAAACCACCTACCCTCTCAGACAATTAACAGAGACAGAGGAGGTTTATAAAGTTCTAAAATAAGCTGTCTTTGGAGAAGGGGAAAAAACAAAACCACCAACAAAAAAAAAAAACCCTAAGTTTTTTCTTCTGACAGTTCAGCCCAAGACCAGCAACAACTCGGCACAGCTCCGGCAGAGGAACAGGAGCAGGGGCTGTTCAGGGCCACGGGAAACCCTCCCACCTGCTCGCTCCTAGCCCATGTGCACGACCCTAACGCTGCATGGTGACACACTGCTGCCTCAATATTTTTACTCAGATACCCGAAAACAAGCCTTCCGTAGGAGAAGGATACCCAAGGCAGTAGTTAGAGCTGTCTGCCAAGGAAGAATTATTTTGGACACATGGCCTTTTAAAAATTACTCAGCTCTGAAAAGCCTCCATTTCCCACTGCATCAGTCATTCCCCCATACAATCTCGGAAGGTTGTTTGTCAAACTGTAACAACAGGGTCTATGGGTAGTCTTGAAAGGCTGCTTCTATGGGGAGCAATACCACGCGAGCAGCATTTGCCAGGCCTGCGTCTCCCAGGCACAGGAGGTATTTGGGTGCTGATAGCACCCAGGAGCTCTTTTTCCTGCGCAGTGTCCTGCTGCCTCTCTGCCTCGTGCAAAACCACAGTTAGCTCCTGAGGAAAGCAAGTTAGGCTCCACTACCAAATACCAACAGCGACAGTTTTGGCAAAGTCATCTTTCTAAAAGCCATGTTAAAATAGAGAGGGTCATTATTAAACTGACCACAGATCCTTTTGGAAAGATTCGATATCTCTTCCCCAACCCTGTCAACATCAGGCGACATTGAAAAAAAAAAATATCTATTTACTCTGCATGCTGTGAGGAACCACTCAATAAAAGGATTACCAACCCTATTACAGTAAGTGGTACTATCAGAAAGGTACTATTATCACATCCTTACCACGACAAGCACTGTGTCCCAGCGGTGCCTGCACGATTCAGTCCTTAATTCTTAATCTTACTGAATTAATGCTTCTCTTTCTTAGACTAACAGCTCTAAATATATCTTTATATAACCTTCCATTCAGAAGCACAAAGAAATGTTAAACTGGAGCCAAGGATCATCTAAGGAGAAAATTATGAAACAGCCGCCTATGTGTGCTGCTACTCAATTAACATCTTAACATATGCCATGTTACATTGTCTGGCTTGGCTCACGTTGATAAAGAAGTAAAATGGCTGTAAAAGCATTTCAATTAAATATTTAGAAAGCAGAGCTGCAAAAGGTTGAAATACGTTTGAATTAGTGAAATAATGACGACGATATATACTGCTCAGCTAATGGAGTAAGAGCTTTTGCTAGCACAGGTTTCCGAGAAAGGAAAGCACACCCAAGCCGGGCACGTCCGCAAGCCAACCCTGGCACCCCAGAGCGCAGGACTCCCCTCCCATCCGCACCTCTCACCCTCTGGCATGCCGGAGCCAAAAATCAGGTGGCTTCTGATGCCACCTAGGGGCTCTCTCCCTGCCTGCACTTCTCTCTGCCCTGGGGATAATTCAATGTCATGCCTTAGAGACAAGGCACTTGAACCTAGCACAAACACAAGCAAAACATTTCATATGAGACAAATTAAATCTTCCAGTATTCAAATGCAGATATATTCTTACTCCAGATAAAAGCTACAGGGACCATAACTCCATCTTGGAAGCACATGAAGTATTATTTCCCTACAGCATAAAAATAGCCACAAAGTTGTGTCCACTGGAAATGCAGAAAAGTGTCCAACTCTCAGGCCTCAAAGAGCAAACAAAGCAAGCATTCACCAGTTTGTAAATATTGGCTCTTTCAGCTTGACGGCAGACTCCCCCTCAATCCAAGTCAAACCACTCTTCTCAGCAAAATAAGGAAGCAACAAGCACAGCAAGCTGATAAAACTGCAACAAGGGCGAGCTGCAACCATTTCATCTTCCCTGTAACCTAAGCTACCTCCTTCCACTCGCTGAAGAGAATAAGCCAGACCAGTTTTCCATCAGACACAAGAAGGAGCAATGCTGCATCACAGTGCTGAAAAAGGTAGTAGTTCAGCATGCCACAACATTTTAAGTTAGCACAGGTTAAAATTGGTCAAACGCATGACTTCAACACTTGTTACTAAAATAAAAGCAATTAAAATATTTCATATAGGATAAAAATTTAATCCCTTCACCATTTCTGACACTATGATGATTTTATGAGTATTAAATAATGCCAACTATACAAACAGCTGAACAAAGAAGGAAGATAAGGCTGCTAATGGAACACCCAAGTCTCAAATGCAGCCCATTGTAATGAATTACCAAGAAATAATGAGCCAGCAGACATCAGAATACCTACGCCTGAAATTTAGGTCTATAAACGTCTCCTTTAGCTCTCTGAAGAAATCTAGCTATATTCAATGCTAAAGGTTTGTTCCACAATTCTTAAAATAACTGGGAAGAACTTGCGACAACCACACGCTGCCAGGTGCTCTATTCCAGCAACAAGACAGTCATTTAAGTTCCTGGGGCTTTTTTACATTTATTTAAATACAGTATTTTGCCACAAGTTACTTTAATGAACTCTTAGAATAAACAAAGAAAATGCTTTTACACAGCTCTCACCCTGGTTCTTTCAGCATTGCCCTGAAATAAAATCAGTGCATATTGTCACACTCAGGGAGGACTCTCTATTCCAAGGATGCAATGCCCTCTGTACATTACGTGGGAAGATAATATGACTTCAGAGGAGCTGCATCCTATATTTATTACTAACAATCTACACGGGGCACTGCAGGGCGTTGTTCTGAGATCAGTCTGCAAAGATCAATTGCCTAGAAAGGCTAAATACAAAAAGCACAGGGTGATCTCAATAAAGCGACATGAAAAAAAGACTGCTCAAGTAGGAACTCAATCTAAAGTATGCCCCACTAAAAGCAGAAAGAATGGATACAGTCACCAGATAGGCAGGTTTGTGGCTAAACGGCAAATCATCCATCGCAACGGCTCATGTATTTCACAATGAAAACTTCTAGTTTTAAAACTAATTATGAAAAAACAAATCAATCTTTGGTTGCTTCTGCATTTTGTAGATAGGTAAGAGATCTGCTGTGGTATTTTCAGCCATGGTCAGCAGAAGCCTAATCACATTATTACTTAAGGCTACTGTTTCTAAGGGGTCTGAACTGGAGATGCTATAAAGCACAATGAAATTTTTCTCAAGCCTTTGTCCCACATGGCTCTAAGAAAGGACACCTAGTGAAACTAAAGGGGTGACACTTCTCAGCAGCACTTAAAAAAAAAAACAAAAACCACACAAAGAAAAAAACAGGAAAAAAAAAGCAGACCTACAAAACACACGTGCACAGAATCGTTTCAATTCCATGCCTGCAGTGCCAACAAGACGAGGAGGAGGAAGGCAGCGCCTTGCTGTGCATCGCAGCCTGCCACAGGGCACAGACCTGGTCCTCCACTGCCTTTCCCTTGAGAAACAGTGGGTACAGACGGCTGACAGCAAAGTGAAACAATACTCATACTCACGAGAAAATAGGAATGATTTTACACTCTGCTTACGTTTAATACACACCCATAAATGTACAAATATGCATAGGGCTATGTTTATTGTACATAGTTACACAAAGCTCGGCTGAATCCAGTATAAAAGCTTCCAGTGTTAGCAGCTCTACAGCAATGCTTTCCTGCCATACGCATTTCCCAACACTGGTGCAGGTGCCCGGATGGCAGATTTAAGCCTGCTGATAAAAGGCGTGTTTCTTTTTCTTTACTTCTCGTTATTTCCTTCAACATTTCCATGACTCACATCTATCCTAGTTACTCTCTGTTAACAAACAGGTTTGCTACTGGTTGTACCTCTTTGTTACCCTATTCTTTTGGTACCCAGGGAGGTATCATCTGGTTAGCAGTGCCATAACCCAGTCCTATCCAAGCTCTTTTGTGGCTTTACCCTGAGTGAACGCCAGGCTGTGGAGCAGACCAGACCCTCCTGCGCTGCCAAGCCCAGCACTGAGCCCCACACACTGGTCAAGCCCCACCAAGCCAAGCCAGCACTCAGACATCCCACGCAGCCGTCCCCTCTCCAAACCCTGCAGGGTCAACAGCTGCAGGTGTCCCGTTGTCAGCCTGGAAAGGAACCCCAGCCTTCACACCATGCTACCATCTCAGTGCTACCTGGGACCTGACACACGCAAGGAAGCAGAGAAGCATTCTGAGGGCTGCAGTGGGGCTGGTTAGTCCTTTGCAGACACTGCACCGGGGAGGTTCAGCTTAACCCACGGGGCTTCCCTGACACACGCTTTGTCCCTCCTCCATGCCACAGACATCCATCTCTCTCCCCTCTGCCTTGAACAGCTCACCCATAGGCATCAGCCTGTCTTTCTGCAAACAAATCCAGCCCCCTCCTCCCGATGCTGCTTGCAATATCCTATTACCTCTGCTTCTGCCCCAATCTCTGGATGTCGGCATTCCTCCTCCTCGCTCCCTTTCCTCTCATGGCTGTCCACCACACAGCTCCTCTGCACCCTTTTTTCCACTTGAGGAACCTGTACCCAAGTGCTGACCTTGGTAACTCTCAGAGAATGCAATCCTTGCAATCTCTTAGGTTTCCCTGTGCTGAGTAATGTCCTGAGTATCTACAAGCACTCTCCAAGCATCTGCCTACTAAGAGGGTCACTTCTTTCATGCTAGATGGGCATGGCTTCACTGCCACAGGAAAGGCAACTTCTCTCCCTGACCTGTGCCACACTGCTCACTAGCATATCCTATAACCCTACTCCCGTCCTTGACTTTTTTGTAGAGGTGAAAATTTAGAAGCTGAATGTATGCAGGATGAACACGACACTGCTGCCTGATGGTGACAGCCATACAACCTCCCATCTCAAAAAATTCATCCTTCTTGTTCAGCTGCCACAGGTTCTTTCAGGCCTCCATCCTTCAGCCTTGCACCTGCACCCTGGGCCATTTCTCACTCAGTTCTGCTTACCGGCTTCAACCCACTGCAGGCACAGAAACTCTCTGGTCTCTGCAAATAAAAAGCTGCAAGTAGCCAGAAGTCTCTTGCCTACCTCAAAGGTCAGTTCACTGAATACTAAAGCAGCATAACCCATCAGTTTTCTACTGTTTCTGGGGATAAAAAAAATAACCCTAATGGCATCTTTTAAAATGGTTTTAATCCCTAAACTAGGATTTTCAGAAAAGTTACAAACACGTGCTACTCCAGTTCTCAAGGATTTAGTTTGGAAGGTTTGAGTTCCCCTATCCTGCAACCCAGATGAACTTTAGTTTACTTGCAAAATCAAGAGCTTGTCTAAACCTGTAAGCTACACTTGCTTAAAATTAAAGCTGCAAAAAAATTTAATTAAGTTAAAGCCATGTAAGTTCATACCTGCATGCATCTATTTCAGTTTGCACCTACAAAGCTGGGTTTGAACATAACTGCACTCGCTGCTAGGTGGTAGCTTAACTGTGCCAAACGAGCATCTTACACGAGCCTGCACTGCAGGACCGGTTGCTCCAACCCAAGATTACGTTTACCAGCTCTCGGGCTGAGGCATCCATCAGGCCTGTACAGCTTCACAGCACCCAGAACAGACAATTCCACTGCCAGTGTTGCATAAACTACAAGCGTAGGGCAGACAAGCATCATTCACTCACTCACCTTCACTCCACCCACTGCCTCTTTCACTGCTAAGCTGCCTCTGCAGCCATGATGAATGAACAAGCAAGTCTATCAGATTATTTCTTTCCTCTAAAACCTAATTTATGAATGGAAATTATGAACAGCAGGCATCTGACCAGTACTTAACACCCCACAACTTTAGGGTTCAGTACTCCATCTCCTCGGAACAGGGGACGATGTATGCAGCCAGTTCGTTGCAGGCAGACTGTGCTATGCCTGGCTCTGCCACCCCATCCTACTTCTGCAGGCAATTGGGCAGGGATGGGACCCAAAAAAGTGAGAACTTAGCCATTTTCTTCTCAAGTAACACACCTGCTTTGCAGGCATGGCATTGTCCATAAGCATTCCGATATCTATTTCAAAAGTTTTCATATCACCATGGTTTTCTTTTAAAAACATAGCAGAGGGCATATGGCCTGTCCTAGTACAAAGTACTGAAGCCACAGCCATGCAGGTCACTGAGTTTAGCACCCTATTAAGACAATTTAGAACACCTGCATGGACTCATTATTCATAATATGTCCATTTCAAACGTCCCAGGGAACTGCAAAGTTACATCACAACTTACTTAGTAAAATAGTCAGAAACAGAAAAGGCTGTCCTTGATTAAATCTAGAACAGATTTCAGAAAAGCTGCATTAAACTTCTGACTTTCCAAAAATCAAAGCACCAGAGAATTGTATTTAAGATGGATGTAGACAGAAAGCTACAAAGCAATATTCACCAAGATAACTGCACTGTTGAAATTCACCTGTAGGCTGCAGCACGTAACTGGCTAACATCTTTCACCATCTAACAATTTACTGAACTATGCTTGTATAAAGTCTCACACTAATGTTACCCACAATTACTTGTCTGATGGGTCCTTCCAAAAGGAGACATTGTCTAAGAGCACTACAGAATTGATCCGTCTGGATTTTCATTCCTGTGAACCACACCATGTGTAAACATGCCAGTGGGAGAGCAGATGGCTGCATTAAGGGAATGAAAAAATCTTTTCCTGATTATTAGCGCAGTTTGATTTCCATTTTCAAGGTGAACTATAATGCTGCTTTGCCACTCCCTTACTGAGCAGCTGAACTAATCAAGCCAGAACTGTGGCTCACCTTTCCAAGTCTGATGAGTTTAGGAAGGATCGTCTCTTCCAGAGGAATACAACGTACTTGAGCTATCTCCTGATCCTGCATTGGGCCCAATTTGCCACAAAGCTACTGGTATTTAAAGTATTCAGTGGTAACTAAGAACTTTACTGAAGTGATGAGAATCACTGTGAAGTGACAAATAACAATTATTAGGTTCTGCACTGCGAACACTTACCCATTATAAATATTTTCACGCTGAACATCTGGAGCTACTGATTGACAACATCCCAGTACATACATGTGTGTCTAAGCGTTCACAGAGAGAGGGCTTCCACACACTGAACTACCGTACACGCAATCTAAATTTTGTTTTTCAATTAAGCTACAAATTTCACCGTCTTGAATGTACAAACCATGATGGTACATGAACCTCACATTCTTAATCCCTCCAAGAGAAGTAAGCTTCTAGCAAGAAAAAGATGCAGTCCATGGGGATATATGCAATGAAAACTTAATAGGGACTGCTCAAACTTATTGGCACTAAGCAAAACAAAAAAATTCTTGTTTTTCATTTTTATTCTCAGCCTGAGAGATCAAGAGTATTACCATTTTTTTAGCCATTATTAAGCAGGAAAACTGACTACTCATAGTGTACATTCAGGCATATACCTACAGGGTAATCAGACACCTAGCTTCTACTCGGAAGTAATCAGTGAGAGATAGTTGTCTGAATATCTTCATCGACCAGGGATTTAATTATATGTTACCAAATCTTCAGGGTCAGCATTTTAGCATTTTTTTCCATGGAAAAAATGATAATTTGTAAGATTAATTTTTAACTGAAATTTCACTATAAACTGCATTTAGACAAACTTTTTCCTGACGTAATTAAACACACCAGCATTTCCAAACTACCGTAAAAAGAAAAAAAAAGTGCTTTTTCTAATGTCTTCAGCACATTTGTTGATTATGTGGGATTTTTTTTATTTGACTCAGTAAGCTATCTCTAATTGTTAAATACAACTGATGGTTTCTGTTCAAAATATCCCTTTCCATATTTTTAAAACTAGATCTGTCAATCCCACTTCATTCACTTGTTGAATGGAAGAGGCTACACTTTCTTCTCAGCTGCCAATTCATTTCTCAACTTTTTATGAGTTAATCATTGAACTATACCACTGGAATCAAGCATAATGAAGGTAATTCTGCAGAGCAGGCTCCTGGAGCCAAAAGCTGGCTTAGTTCTTCAGCACACTGTTGTTCCACATGTGCAGCTTGTGATTACTGCTAGTGAGTAATTTGACTGTCTTTTAAATATCAACTAACGTATTTAGTTTACATGACCACTAATAGCAACTGTAGGCCCTAACACACCTCATCATTTATAATGCTAACAGGCTTAATAAAAAAAAAATAAAATCAAACTGTAAAGAAAAAATAGGCAAACTTTTTATGTACCTTTAATGAAAGAAACAACATACTTTATCAGAGCTTGGATAAAAGGTTCCTGTGGCACAGCCTCTGACTCCTGCAAGATCATTTCAAAACAATTTTTGGCCTTTGCTTCAGACAGTCCCATCACAGCAGAAAGAGCTGCAGCTTTCATGCAAGAGCTGAGCACCAGCTGGCCGGCCTCACAGGTGCCTCACCCACAGCTACCAACCTTCATATAATCAGCACAAGGATCACGGTGGTGGACGATGCTGTGTAAGTACCAACAAGCACAGCTTGCTTCGGCAGGGTACCCATCCTGCAAGGGAGCCTCCCTCAAGGGAGCAGCAGGGACACCAACAGGCATCTGCCACCAGCCTGCTCTTCCAGAGAAACTACTGCCTGCACAGCACCAGCACGGACAACAAACTGGTCCTGCCAGAGGATGTCCAGCCCCAGAGTAGAAGCCTCAAGTCCCAATTTCAGACTGCCTCCGGGCACAGCACTCACACAGCATTCGGAACCACCTTGCCCAGTTCTTCCCCCGGCTTAATAAGCATCCAAGCCTCTTGAGTACTTTTCTCCACTGAATTAGCAATAAAACTAGCACATGGTTCCAGAGGAAGGAGTTGTCACTATTTTTCAAAGCAGATTAAAAAAGGACTTAAAATTCCATCCACAAAAATTATTAAATAAATATTAAAACTTTTCAGTTTACAGGCCTTCAAACAGTTACCACTTGTGGTACTGAGTAACTGTCCTTTAGGTCTGTATTTTAATATGGCAACGGTTCTGAAGAGGAAGGGAAAAAGTACACAGGGGTATTTTCACTTAAGTCACAAAGACTCTTATAAGTATTTTCAGGTGATTTCTGAACAAGGACAAGAAGGTGGTGAGGCAAATGCAGCAGAACAGATTTCCCATCCTACTATCCAGCACACTTTACTCACAAGCTAATTCTTGTTTGTCCAAGGGATGCTTGAGGCAGACACTTCAGGTAACCTCATACTAAGAAAAAGTTCCAACAGTCTGCTTGTATTGCTGACAGCTTTAAAAATAATTTAATTCACTGCTTTATAGGCAACCAAAGTAACGAACTGTAATTCCCACTGTCCGGTGCAATCCAACTTTTTCACTGGCAGGAGTCCCAACAACCTTATAATGGCACTTAGGAATCTTTGACTAAGAAATACGGATTGCCTCCATGCCTGTGAGACCATCCATCAAAAAGGACAGCCATAAATCACAGACCGTGACATTTAACCACCAATTTCCTCTCAGGGGGAGATACAAATATGCTTCATTTAATAAACAAGTTCTTCCCAGGAACAAGATTTTCTTCCCAAACTTGAAGTACCTGACAATCGGTAAGCGGTACCATCTCCAACGAGCTCCAGGGAAAAGCTAAACAGGACCCATCGCTCTGGAGGAGCCCAGGTACGCCCCAAGAAACCCATGTCTGTAGGCACATCCCCTGCCTCTGAAACACCACGCGGTGTGTTTATAGGTTTTATAGTTAGAAAAAAACAGCAGCTCACATAGCCTGAGCAATAAAGACTAGACCACTCACTGGGTGCGGTACAGAGCAAGTCCAAAAGGAGAGCCTGGCAGGTCTGCCACCCACGGGAGGCCCCTCCGCCAAGACTCCCAGGGTGCAGGTCCCACCCACAGAGACCATCCCCATCCCCAGTCCCGCCTGCAGCAACACCCAGCCTCCCCACCCTTTGACTGGTACAATGTCACTGCAGCAATCACAAACCATTAAAAACAAGCAACAGGGAAAATATTCGGGAAGTTTTGAATGTTTTTTCCACTGTCTTAATGATTAAACATTCAACAACAGAAAACACTTGGCAGCTTACTGAAAGCCTGTTGATGGCACAGCAGCCGATAACGAGCATCCTACTTGATGACAGATAATCCTTTTTCCATTAAATCAAGAAAGCATTAAAATTGAGATATTGGCTAACTCCATTTAGAACAAAACAAAACAAACCCTCAAAATTCCCGAAGATCTGAGGGAACACAACGGAACACCCCAACACTTTCAGAATTTTTAGATGTATTTAGGGGATTCTTCTCACTGGCTTGAAAGTATCAATTTGTGCAGGCCTTCTGGTTGGGCTCTTTCTGGGTGATGGGAGTACTGCATTTTCATCTATTCAATTTACCTTTTGAATCACCTGCTGAAAACTTTTCAAACATACAGTGCAGCATTCTACCTGGACTGCTCCAGAGGCAAACTAGAAAGCTACCTCCATCTCCTCATCTTCCCAGTTTAAAAATAAGGAGTTCCTTATTTATATATGAGGCTTTGTAATATTAGGTATTAGAAAGGCTTGAACCAAAAATCCAAATTTGGATCCTGATCTGAATTTTGCAGCTCTGGCCCTTCTCCAAATACTTCTGTTTGGCAAGCGGCAGAGTGGAGTAACAAGAGAAGGCAACATACATAAGTTATGGGATCTGTATAAAAACATTGAGCTCAACCCCTGCTCTCAAAACTACACAGACATACACACAAAAAGACTAACAAAACCACCCCAAGCCCCAATTAATTAAAAGATTAATCAGTGCTTCAGTATAAATCTGATCACCCAAACCTGAGCAGTACTGTCATCTCACCCAGTTACAGTATTTTTTCTGATTAATTTATACAGCATCCAGAAAATTGGGGGGGGGTCCTAAGTGTTCTTTTCAGATAGAGATTTGGATTCCTACTCACCAATGGCATGCAGACACATGCAAATCAAACAGAACTGCCCCAAATGGCAAGCAACCCAGCTACAGAGGCCTGGGATGACAATCCCGCAATTCTGTGCTTATTAAGAACTCATTAGAAATGCTGCTCTGAATCACAATGTCACACCATCTGACTTGCTTCAACGAAGAGAACTCCTGTGGTGGAAAGTAAAATGTTTATGAAACAACAAATTGCATATGTTTGATGCTGTGAAGTCAACAATTTAATGCACTCCTATGCATTTTAAACAGCAGTAAAACTTAGCCAAATCTTTTATTACTTGAATATTGTTTTCCCCCATATACTTTATTAGATCCTATTGTTTCAAGAAACAAAGACAAACAAAACCCACGAGCAAGAGTGAAAAATCCACCCTTCCTAAAAGCAGATTTACAAAGATCTTCTTTCTGCAAAGCTATTCCATCCAACTTGGAGCCAGGATATTCAATAAAACCTCAACTCCATTCTCAAAAGGTTACATAAAGGTCAGCATTCATTTTATTCAGGTTTATTTTCTAACCTTGTAAAAATGCCTGCAGACCAAATTGGCTTCCACACCTGCTGACCTAGAAACTCCACCACCATGGTGGCCGTGCCCCGTTTTGGAAAGCTGCTTCTCCTCCCACGCCAATCTGGCACTGACTGCTGCGCGCTGCTGACCTGCCCGCTCCCAGCGCCATGTAGGAAGGCTTTCCCAATAGCAAGGGGATGCATTTCAGCAGAGAATAGTAAATGCTTTTTTAAGCCACTTTGGTGAGAAGGAATTCTTCCAAGGGGGCTTCCCCCCAAAAGGAGAGTTTCCTCCATACAGGTATGTGTAGTAATAGATAAAGGGTGTACCTGGACCTTGTTCAAGGGAATCGAAGATCTCCAAAACAACCCACGGAGGGGATGGAGCAGCCATCCTCCAGGAAAAGAAGTAGAGTTGAGAAAGTGACAAATGGTGTGGGATTTATTTCGCCCAATTCAAGAGATCTGCACCACAGACGGTTACACTCTGGCACAGAGTTTAAAATTTGTTTACAGTCGAAGAGAAATGGGCACATGCCGTGATCAGATGGATTGTTTTATGGAAACATCTTCCCTAGGAGATGGCCCACACCTCAGAAGTGCATTCTTCTCCACAACAGCTACAAAGGTACAGCTACCTTGACCAACTCGTACAGAAACAGATGGGAGTCAAATTAAACGAATTCCACTTTCTGTTCCTACCCATTTGGGGAAGCAGAGTGTGAAGGAAAATGACATGCTGCTAAATGCTTTGCCCAAGGAAGGCTGACCTTCCCTGAAATCATCAAGAACTACTCTAAAATATGGTCCACAGCTCAATTTTCATCTAGGTATCTGACTATTTATACACCGTATCAGGAAATACATTCAGGACAGGCAAGTCTCACCACCACCTGTGAACAATGGAACCATAAAGCCAGGGAAAACTGGGTTAGCGACAAGGAATTTTTGCAGTTTTACACAGCGTCTCTTAGCCAAGGGGCTCAAAGTACTTTTTCAAAGGAGGTAAACACACTTCTGATGTTACATAGATTTAGTGAAATGAGTGCAGCCTGTATGCCTATCAATGATAATTATTAGCTCTTCCTCACAATAGTCATTAATCTTTTATTAAAGAATTATAAGTTGTGTTTCCCACCTCCAACAATGAATTAACCAGGACGAAGGAGGGAACGGTGGCTGGTGCATTTTGGGCTGGGGGCACAGAATAACCACAAAGACTCTGTAACCAGTTACAGAAAATTTTAAGTTCTCCACTCAATTTTGACAGATCATTTAACAAAACATAGGGGGTTGTTCCCCCCCACCTTATTCTGTGCCTCCCTCTCCTGAGCTACAGAAAATTGAAAAAGAGTAAATGCAGATGGATTGGTCTACCGATTAATCCAAACTGGCTCAATAAATGTTTAAAAAAAAAATACATAAAGGGTGTTACAGGAATTTCAACTGCAGAAGAAAACTGCCAAAAAGGTGTTTGCACCTGCATTTGCAAAGAGCCTGAAACGCATACCCCTTGAGCTTCCCTCTTCATTGCCAGATATTTTATTAAAAATATCAAGACTGTCAATCATTTTTTCTGCTGACCTAACCATACAAATAAGTAGCAATTCCTATTATGAAAAATCTCAATGGTATTTCCCAAATTGCAGAACATTTGCTCTGCCAACAGCTAAGTGACGATTCACACTTGCTGACAATGCCTAATGAGGAGTGATGGATGCAATTGCAGGAGGGAGCAGGAATGATGTAAGTCATAAGAAAGAATGGAGCCTTCCAAAGATTAGAAAATACTGGTGTTACAATCAGCTAATCTGATTTTCTAGCACGATACTAAGAGCCCAAAACTAACAAGGGCACAATTCACCTCCTACTCCCCCTTCAACATGAGACAAACTGGGCCTTAGGACATATAATTTTGGCACTGCCCGCCCTAGCTCATGTGGTTTTCCAATACAACTTCTAGCTAGAAGAGTGATTTGAGGACAAAAATTATGGATCTGAAACCCACACCCACGTCCAACTGAAATGGCTGCAAAAGCAATGCTTTGTGTTTGCCATTCCACGCTGCCTTGTCCTCAGCTCCATTTACACATGAGATGTTGGGGAGGGGGAGGAGAGAAACTAATCTCTCAAGCAGAATTATTATATTCAAATCCTAACAGATGCCTTTAGGACAAAAAGAGCCGAGATGTAGGCAAGGTAAAGAAGCTGGGGCCAACCCATGCACAGATGCAAGCACCAGATTACTATTTACAACAGTAAACAAGTACTCATTGAAGAATCATCACCAGTTATTCACAACAGTGAACAAGAAAACAAACCCGTCCCTTCTTTCAATGTTCGCAGCTACGGAGTAGATTTTAGATTAATACAGTGAGCGGAGGGATTAAATTGCCTAAAACTGTTGGTCTCTTTCTTTCACGCTAGTGAGAGCAGACCCTAAGCTGACACCCCCCTCCCTTGGTCATCTCCGCATCTCAATCCTTGTGCCACACTGCTTTTACATACGTACATCGCTGGCTGTCTTCAGCTATAGGATATTCTTTGGCAGCTTAAGGTAAGATTGAGTAGACTCTGTCTTCACCACCATATGTTTGGGTACAGAAACATCATATACAAATAACACACATTTGGTAATACAGTACCCTCACCCAAAGAAAATAATTGAAACCCCATTAGTCTATATGCTCAGACAGCTGACTAGGGAGGTTTTCCCGCCTCGGGCTCTAACGTCTGGACAAAAAGCTATTAATAAATATGAAAGATTTAATGAATCTAAAGGGAAATAAAAACAGGCAGATTAAGGCCCAGTATCCAGCGAAGACCAGGGCAATTTACAAACCCACCCAACCTGACACTAATCAGCCAGGCTGGGCTCCCAAAGACGTGTTCTCCCTGTCTAGACTTCTAATCCGTCAGTGGGAAAAGACATCTAATATTATTTCTGCCCGTTTCAGCGACACCATAAGAACACATCCGACTGCCTCAGCAACTCACATACACAACACGAAACAAAAACAGACACCACTTTGCTGGATGTGTTCAAGTGGGGCAGACAGGAAAAAAATACAGTTAAGACAGTGATGAACTTTAATTATTGTAACCTGTTAAATACCTGTATGTGATGTTGTAATGCAAATAAATACTTCCTGATTTGTTTTTAAGCACAGCTAAGGAACTCTTATCTTCCCCTCCTCAGTCCAAACTAGTGATCACTTTATATGCAAAAAAAAAAAAAAAACAAAAAAAACCCCAAAAAACAACAGACTGCACTCCTAGCAAGTACATTTTTAAGTCTTCAGTACATACGTTGACCATGTCTACAATTTTAATCAGCAGGACTTAACCTATTGTTTCCTTTTAAGGGACTCCACGTGTTCACAATTACTTGAGCTACTTTTGTTGAACTATATCTTAATTTAATAAACAGAATAAATTAAGTATGAGTTGAAATAATGAATAACTCATTGTCCGGCTCGAGGCCTACATCACACACTATATTTATATTTGTCTGTACAGTGGAAGGACAAGCACAGACTTGTTTGTGATCCTCAAGTCCAGTATTTCAGTAGCTGCTATATTTTACTAGACTACTATTTTCATTGACAATACAACTTGAAGACTGAAACCCTTTAAAAAAAAAAAAAAAACAAAAAACCAAAAACACAACAACAACCACCAGCCAACTAAAAACATCCACTATGCACAAACGTGTAGGAGAAGAGGTGGGGGGGGCGGGGGGGGGAACAAAACAGAAGAGTACTAATCTAGATGTGCTAAACCCTTTGGGAAGCAAAGGAGGAATTGAACATGCCAACCTGCCAGCACACACAACTGGCACAGCAGAGGAAGAGGGGAGGAAGAGGAGGGAAGGCAGAAAAGAGGAAGCTCTCTTCTGCACGTTACACCTAGTCCTGTTTACAACAGAGCACTGCCATTTTCACAAGCAGCCTTCTACAACATCTCCCACTGTTTATCCATCACGAGCATGCAGCACCCACTGAACAGAACAGCAGATCCGAGTCTGCAACTACAGAAGGAGACTTCCTACTGTTTACTCCGAGTGCGGTGTGCACAACTTCCCTGGCAATGCTCCTCATCCTTGCTGCTCAAAAACAACCACCGCATCTACATGAAGATGCAAATTAACATCAAATTCCTGCCTCAAATGAAGACTGCTTGATGGCAATACAGAAACACAGAATTCCTAATAGTCCCAGACAACAAGATTTGAAGATATCAAAGAAAAGGTTTTATTATAAAAAAATAACCTTATCTTCAAACACTGCATTTCAACCGTAGAACCTGCAGGGAATGGATACTGCCTGAAAGCAGCAGGGAAGTCCCAGCCCGGTGCAGGAAGCAGGTAGCCAGGGCGGAACGCTTGCGTGGAGGTGAGGAACGTCTGTGAAAGCACCAGGAGACAGGGCTGCGAGGTCCTGGCAAAACCTCTGCTGGTCACTGGCACTTGGCACCAGGCGAGCCACTTACACTGGGCAAAACACTGCATTCCTTTGTACCAAACGTGGGCTCAGGCTATTCATCAAGTTTACCTGAATCAAATAAGCAGCTTTCATTTAAAAGGCCAACATATGCGCTCTTTTTCCTTGAAAAGAAAACCCATAATAAAAGCAGAGGTTTTACTTAGTAGCCATTTTGTCTTCAACTTGGACATGATACCTAATCTGAATGCAATGTAAACATGCTCTCTGAGGCTCATTTCCAAACAGCACGTTTATGGGAAGAGAAGAAAATATAAAAAGGCCATCACTAAATACCATAATAAATTAGAAGGGTGTGAAGATTTTGTGATCTAAACAGACAGGAAATTCTGCAGTTTGTATTCCTTCTCTAGGTCACATTGCAGAGAAAACCAAAACAAAAGGTAGCAAGTGTGGATTAAGGACAATGAATTATTATTTACTGTTTAAACCAAACAATAAATGCAATTTCAGTATGCCATACAATAAAAACCTGAAGGAAAAATTATATTTAGATTCTCTTTTCCAGCTACATCAATTCAAACCATAAAATCTAAATACAATATGAAGTAATATGCAAGCTAGACCAGTATGTTTTTATTAGGATGAGTACATGTATGTAAGTATATATATATGGTGCGTATGTAAAGAAAAACAGTATATATGAGTAACCTATATTTACAGCTCCCAACTTTCACGACACTTTATCAGCCCCCTCAGCCAAAAGCAGCTTTCAAAAACATACACAAAATATAAATGCTGCAACTGACAGCCTCTTGCAGTTGTTTTTTTTTTTTTAAAGCAGAATATTCTATTTGCAGGGCAAGCAAAACTCAATTTATCTCTTTCCCCGAAACGCACACAAAATAAATATTCTTAAGTAAAATGCTGGTCTACTATGAATTTTGTTTTTATTTTTAGGAAAAAAAACCCTGGATTCCTGTGCAGGAACTTGCAAACCATCATCACAAGTTTCAGCCAAAATTGCACTTGAATTGCCAGACTGGAAACTCAGAAGAACAGAGGTTTACAGGGAGGATGGAAAAATGCACCCTTACTGCAACGCTCTGCATTCCCTGCTGCATCAACCCCGCTGTGCTGGGGGTCTCATGTGAACGTTAAAAAAAAAAAAAAAAAAAAGCCAGACGTAAAAACAGAGGGCCGTATAAGATGCCGACTAATTAAAATGCCTTCAGCAGGTGGGATTGTACCCATCCGTCTGGACAGAGCCGCTCCGTAGCTACCCTGACCGCTGCGCCAGGCAGGCAGCCCCGCTAACCCACCCCGGCGCACGGGAGGCTGCCTCGTTCCTGGAAAATAACAAGTACCGGGCACGGCAACGGCCGCGAGCCTCCCGGCCGCCTAACGGGCACACCTGCCCACGAACGCGCGTGTTTTCCGCGCGGCCGCCCGCCCTGCGCGCCCGGGGGCGCAGCCCCGCGGAGGGGAGGGGGGCCGGCGGCTCCGCGCTCCCCGGCACAAAGGGGCCGCGCCCCCCCCGCGCCGCGCCGCGCTCCCCCACCCCGCTCCCCCCGCGGACCCGAGCGGCGGCCCGGGGCGCAGCCGGCCCGGCCCGGGCGGCGCGGTGTGACGGCGGCGGGGCCCGGCCCTTACCAGATGGAGCTGCGGATCTTGTGCTGCAGCGCGCTGGCCTCGCCGCCCTGCAGCCCCGGGACCAGGGCCGGCAGGGCCCCGCCGGGCGCGGGGGTGCCGGCGAGCCGCCGCGGCGGCTGCCCCTCCGGTTGCTGCTCCTCGGCCATGGGGGCGCGGCGGCGGGGACGCGGAGCGGCGCTGGCCGCACTAGGCCTCTGCCGCAGCCCTCGAGTGAGTTGCCTTCCCCTGTTGCCCGGGGGACATCACGGGCGGAAAGCCGAGCCGCGTCCCGCCGCTACGCCGCAGGATGGCGAGCCCGGCCCGCGGCACGGCGCATGGCGGCCCGGCCTCCGCCGCCACCCCCGCGCAGGGTCGCTCGGCGCTCCCCCGCCTCGCAGCACCTGGCCCGGCCCGCCCCGCGCCGCCGCCGCCGCTCCTCGCCCCGCGGCCGCCGTGCCCGCCCGGGCGCCGAGTGCGCAGGCTCGGCGCTGCCCGAGCAGACGGGCCGCCCCGCGCCGCCGCCGCCGCCGCCGCCGGGGAGGGGGGCCGGGGCCGGGGGCGCGGCCGGCGGCGGCGAGCCGGAGCCGGAGCCGGGGCCGGGGCGGGGGGGCGGCGGGGCGGCCCCTCCGGTAGCCCCGGGCCGGGGCCTGCGGGTCCCCGCCGCGGGGTGGTGGGCTCCTCCCGGAGCGGCCCGGCTCTGCGGGGGCGGCCCCCACTGCGCGCCGGCGGCGAAAATAACACGTAAGTGTGTGTGCGTGTTTTTTATAGACAGAGAGAGATATATATAATACACGTAGATGTGCTTGATTTATATAGGGTGCACCGAGCGCATAGCTCCGCACTGGAGACACGTGAAGCCCGCTCCTGCGGCGGCGGCAGCATTACATCAGCTGGCTGCACCGCAGCCGCCCGGCTCCCCGGGCTGCGCCCCGCACCTTCCCGCGCCGGCAGCGCTCCTGAAACGCTCGTTTGCTAAAAAAAGAACCAACAAAATTCCTCGCTGCTCACACGTCCCCGTGGAAGCCAGCCATCGACGCGGGGCGGTGGCAGGCCGGGCCGTCCCTCGCCCTCAGCCTTCTCGCGTGTCCCCTGGGCATAAGCGGGGTCTTCACCCCCAGCTTTCTGTGAACAGCAAAGAGGGCTCAGGCTGCCGCTCTGTTGCCCCTCTTTTCCCAACCACTCCGATTGTGCTAGCGTTCTGACAGGAATTCACAATTTTCACGCTCGGCCCGCCGGGGCAGCGCTTGGCAGGGGGACGGATGCGCAGGTACCCTTTCTAACGGTGGTACGCAAGGATAAAGGAGTGACTTCCTAGCCTATGCTGATCACAGAAAATGTGGGCCTAAAGACGACTAATAATGTAAATACACACATGGAGACATGGCATTGCTAAATTTAGGAGATGAGTATTCATAAATTACTATGTCACCAACCAAAGCGAGACTTTTCAAAAATAAATCTTCGCTTACGTTTCCACTGCTCCAAAATCAGAACATTAATGGCTATGACAATAATGGTGATTTTCTTTTCCTTATAAAACCTCTCATCAGAACCACAAAAACTAAGCTCTCTTGTTCCTGCCTCTTATTAAAAGCAGTTTTTTTAACTTTAATTGGAAATTTCTGAAGGGCATCCAAAAAAAGAAGAGAAAATTACAAGTAAAAATTGTAATCAGAAGTAAACAGAAAAGTAATCAATTTAAAATCCCTAGCCGCTATGCTTTTTGCAGGAAAACTACACCAAAATGCATGTAATCTGGCACAGGAAGTCAAAGGTGAATGTCCTTGGTGATATTTTCTAGTTTTGTGGCGCTTTCCACTTAATACCAATTGTATCAACACAGCCAGGGTTGCTTCTGTTGAGATCTTTTTTGGACCGTGTGACATCTGCCTGTCCAGAGCTTAACCCACAGGGATCCCAGCCGTAAAAATGTTCTGGCCAATACACGTCTATCAGTCCCAGATTGAAATCGATGGGCCTACACATCAGAATAAAGTTCAACAGATGTGCATCATCTTTGCAGGATCGTAGACTATTACAATAAACTGGAAAAATATACATCATTTCAGTGTTGCTTTCAGTCTAAACCAGCAGTTGGAAGACAAATTTATCATTTAGTTCCTCCTTAATTTAGTTCCCAGCCATGTCAAATTGTAATCACACTTATGTACAGCTCTATGGGCATCATATGACCAAAAAAATAAATTAGTCACATCTCTTCCATGAAATCTGCCGTGCCGGGCACAGGCTGGCACCCCAGGACTGCCACTGCCACCCTGTAATCACACCAGGTGTTTTAGGGCAGAATGTGATTAAATTGGCACAGAGATTAAATAAGTGGGCCAGACTCCCAGGTTGCATTTTTGTGGTAGAAATGGTCAGTGGGCCTCAAAAGCTATGTCTGTACTCCCATATCTCACCATCAATTCACCTTTTATTAAAAAAAAAACCTTTTTTTTTCCTGTGCTTTTTTGGTGTGAAGCCTTTCAACTGTAAGCCAGTTTCTATTGCTGGGTTTGAGTAGTAGGCCCAAAATGAGATTGCACAGAGGCCCAAAATGAGATTGAAGTCCCATTTTGTATCAAGAAGAGATTTCCTCCTCAGGCCTAGCAGTAAAGAAGAATTTGACATTTTTTCCCAGCATGATACTTGAAAGAAATGGGGCTGCGTTGTGCATAGCTACAGCAGAGAGGTCCACACTCTGCTCTCCAAGAGCCTTTTTCATATTAGGAGTAGTTCCCCCTCGGCGCTTTCCTCGCGTTCCCTCAGTGCGACTGAGTGCGGGGTTTGGTGCAGGTTCGTTACACGCCTGCTTTAACACCGAGTGAGGAATTTTTTCCTTTGTGGGGTAGGTAGGCCCATAAATGGAGGCCATTTTAGCTGACTCCTACACAACCAGCTGAACTTGCCTTGTGTTTCATATGGTCTCTGCACCTGTGCAAAATGGGTGAAAGAAAAATGGCGGCATCTTATATGCAGTTTACATGATTACACACAACTAAAGAAAAGAACAAATAGATCCAGAATAATTGTGTAAACAAAGAGCTTGTGCTGACAGAATTAACTTGAAGACACTGAGGGGAACTATTTAACAGCTAAGAGACGAACCTGAACTCAGATGGACTGACTGGAGACCTCCAGGGAATATCCACTGAGGAACACTACAACCATCTGCCTGAGTTCTTGTACCTAATGGCTCTGAACACCTTCGTTTGATGCAGAGATTGAGCTCCTGGTCAGCACTGTACAAAAAACACACAAAAAGTAATACAAAGGAGTTAATTTTAAGTCCCATTGCTGTGAACAAAGGCATGTGTGAAAGTTTAAGCATGTCAGAAACCTGACCAGTGTTTGCAGGACTGGGATCTTACTTGTTCTTTCCCATTTTCCAGATGTCTGTTTTTATTGAAGAGCGCAGCAGCTGAGCTCAGAGCAGGTAGGCTGGGGGCTTCCTGTCCTCCTCTCCCTTTCTGCAGACAGATTTTGCTCATCCAGAAACTGATGTTGCTGTATTAGTGCTAAAATTCCTGTCTTTTCTACCTCAAAAGCACTTGAAGCCTGCTGTGCTGGACAGATATATTCATTAGAGGATGATCTTCAACAGAGAATGAAAGAGCCATTTTGGGGAAAGAAAGAGCCGGCTGTCTGCCTGAAGACAATCTCCACCGTGCGGTCCTGTGACAGGCAGGAGCTAACTCCATTTTGCCAGGTTAATTCCAAAAGCTGTGTTTATTTTTCCTCCATTTCTGGAGCTTAGGATCTAATGCAAGCCCTCTCTGTGGGGAAAAGTTGTGCTTAAATACTGTCTAACCTATTTTCCAGGATTTTCTCGACTGTACTTTAGTGTGGCTTTGTTTTGTTTTTTCTCCCCTGTTACGAATTGTCTCTGACAGTCGGGGAATATAGCGTCTCGTGTTCTAGGAGGAATGCCTCGTTGCCCTTTCTCCAGCTAGCAGCCCGCACTGAGGGGAAGGCACTTTTCCCGCTCTCCTGTCAATAGAGAGGGATCTGCCACCTCTTGTCTAGCACAGGGCCGGAGACCTGCGCGCTCAGAGTCTGACCTGAGGTATGAGGCAGATAAATAATGAAATCTCGCTATCTTTATCCTCAAGACAAACATAAAACATATTCTGTGAGGATAATTGACTTTAAAGGCTTGCTAGAAAAAGACACTTTCCAAAAGCTTTCAACGCTGGTTCAGTGAACTCCATTTTGATGCCTTTTTGCAACTCTCCTTCCCTAGGGATGTCTGTCTCCGTGTATCCTGGGCTATGCCCAAGACATCTCCCTCTGGTTCTCTTTGTTGTGTTATCTCTGTTCATGTGTAGCACCTGTAAAATCAAAGTGCAATAACTAGTAATTCACCTAACCAATTTTAATGAATATTTCAGCTTTTATGGTTTCAATTATTTAAAAAAAAATAGCCAGTTTACCTAGCAAACCTTCAAACTCATATCGTACCAACTGATAGGAGAAACGGGGCCATGTTCAAACCTGACAGGGAAAAGGGGGCTATTTTAGTTATAATGAAAGCCTGCTTGACCAGAAGTTTGCCAAGCTTTGCTGGGTCTTGCAACACCTGTTTGGAGCGGGTGCAAGTGTTGTGTGGTGGGCAGTATCACAACTTGGCAAATAATGGGAAACATTAAAAAAAATACTAGGGAAGCCTGAGGTAATCCCCATGATCATGAGTCCTTCTCCAGCAAAGAAAGAGTATTAGCTACCACTCTGACTAGTTATGGAAACAGTTTTCTTGGCAACCACAGCTCCAGTTCTCTGCTTTGCCATCCATTTAGTCATTTATATCTCTGCAAGGCAGTTTTAAGGCACTAATGAAATGGGTATGCAGCCTTTGCTCTGTGCAAATGTGGATGATCATCAGGTGCAAGACAGCGATTGCCCAGGCTCACACAAGCCTGGGTGTAGCTTGCCATGGTTGGTCAGATGAGGGGTATGGCGTTTTGGTGGGATTTGCATCCTGTAAGTCATGATAACCAGATTAAATTCCCAAGGTCCATCCAGGTTCTTTGATGACACAGATAGTTTGAAACTTTTCATTTCTGTAGACTGCCTCCTCTGTACAGTAAAATAAATCTTTGTCTCAATGTAATGTCAAATGGGCTCAGCTGCTGAGCCTGAAAAAGTTGAGTATGGTGTTCCTATATACTGCATGCTTGTCTTCAAGCTGGAAGAAGTCAATAAGGAAGAAAAAGGCACCAACTACCACAGCCTAAGAAAACTGCTTGGAAGGGGACAGTGGGTCATGAAAGCGGTGATTCAGACTGTCCCGTACAAGGCTGATGAATAGGAAAGGAAGGGCTGTCACTGAAAGAAATACCAAAGTTTGATACTTGACTGAATGAGGTTTTAAACAGAGACATCCTTCCATTTTCAGTGTTGTTGAATATTTGATGCTCCTGCAGGTAGAAGTTAGGGGAAAAATATTTTCAGTCAGACCCCTACGCAGATGCCTGATCTTGTCAGTTGTCTCTTGTGCTGACCCAGAGGCTCAGTTTTAGGGAGATTCTGACAAAAATCAAGGCCAAGTAGTGAGAAATATATGCAAGTTTCACGTAACAAAGCAATCAACACTTCAGTCTTTCCTTGATTTTTTTCCTTTTGAGATCCAGTAGTAAACTGGAAAGGCACAAGCATTCAAAACTAAACGTTGCCTACCTGCAGAACGGCTTGAGTGCAAGGAGGGGCCAGCTGCAGTTCGCAGGGGCCTTGCCACCTACACAAAATCATGACCCAAATAAGCCTCACACAGTAATGCAATGGCTCCACGTATCTGATAGTAGAGGATGGGAGAGCACCAAATCCCCAAATGCAGAGCCACATGGCACAGGAACCATGAATTTCAGCTACGTTGCTCCAAGCTCTGGATCCCCAGATAAACTATAGATGTCCTTAATCTTACTGCTGCCTGAAGGAATCCTGGAGGATTTCCAAGTCCTACGGCCTCCTGAGAAATTTGTTTGCATTTTCTCCTGTATGCAAATTGGCAAGGCAGTGATCCAGCGATACACAAGTGCCTGCGATTATGGCATTGCCTTTTGATTCTCCATCTTGCGAGCAGGCAGTGTCTTGAAAGATCAAACACCCGTCTGAGGACACATTAAGGATTTTTGTTCTCAGAGAAGTTGCCCTCCAGAAATGGTGGGAAAGGAAAATGCTACCTACACATTGTGCCTGTAGAGCAGACAGGCAAACCCACACAACAGTACAATACCATAGCCTCCTATTTTGTCTTTCTTCTTTCAGCTCTCTATCCCTGACAAGACAGTGATGTGTCCTGTCAAAGGTCAAAGCAATCACATCTCATCGCTACTGGTTTATATCCATCTGGTTTTAAGACTTCAGTTCTTCTTGGTCAAAACTCCAGCCCTCCCCCTTGCTCATCTTCTCACCGGCAGCTCCACCACCTCTGAGCACCACGTCAGGACCCTCTTGTCCACGAAGGCTTTTGGCCCAAGGGTTGCTTCATGGACTCTTCACAACCTTTCCGCCAGCAGTCACTGCACCTCCAGCGTCGGTGGCTGCTGAAGGCAGCGCTGCCTGTGCCTGGGAGCGGTGCTATCAGTGCCTCGTCAGGACGCAGCAGGAAACGTCTGGCCTCCGCTCCACGACCATCTGCTAAAACCAGGCCTCCTCTGGCGGGAGTCCAACACAAAGTAAATAGAGTTTCACAGCCAGATTTCAAACAACAAAATAACTGAGAAATATGGCTCACTGCTCCTGGTTTTCAAATTCAAAACATGGAAGTTCCTAGAAGCAAAAATCCTGTATGGATCCTAAGACCTTTTGGTTGCCAAATGGGTCAATTGCAGCTAACGCTAGGGAAAAAGCACAGTGATGTAGCAATTTTAGTTAGCTACACCTAATTAGTTCAATTTACACATTTGCTAATTTTTAAGATGATTTTTTTTCTCAAGATCAGTGATGGAGAAAAATTAAATTGTCAAACAGGAGTCTTTGGCTTGCAATATTTATATGGGAAACTGTACACAGAAGAATTCTGAATCTTGCTACTGTACGATATTTTTCATGTTATAGGAGAGAGAGAAGGACTCAATGAAGTGTGAATGATTTTTTAAAAGAACAGATTGCCATGTCTTTTAAAATAGGTCAGGTTTTTGGCCTAGTTTCCTTTAGTGTCCCTTAAAGCAATGGGGTTTGAATATCCATGATAGTGCCATTGCTTTTTTGTTTTTAGCCATATCTATGTGTGGCTGTAGTTGTAAGGCAGAAATGTCCCAGTGTAAGACTACAATGGCAAAGACCACGTGTCTCAAGCAGTACTTCTGAACAAGTTACACTGAACAGTAAAATCTCAGCAGTGGCCGCATTTCATCCTTATGTGTAATGTTATTCTGAAACAAGTGACTAAGCAAAACAAACGATAAAAAAAGGTGATGGCCAGTGAAGCCAATACCTGTAGACCCAAACCCTGTCAAACTTCACCTAATAACTCTCCAAATTTCAGGTGAGTTAGCACCATTGTTTGCGTTCCATCTTTAGATTGATTAAATCAGTTGATTAACTTGATTTAAGTAGAAAGTAGAATTACAATAATGACATTTAGATTGAAGATACACAAGATAGTACTTATAAGAAAAAACCAAGGCCACCTATGTTGAATGGAGATAAAATACAACGGTCAGCTGTCATAGCAAAAAGAATCTGTATGTGTACATTTAGATTCTAAAAAAGGATGTTCAAGATATTTAAAGAGGGAGGAAATTCTGCATGCAATATTAATTAATATAGAATAAATACCATCTGTCTTCTATGTACAGAGCAGTCTGGTACATATATTTATGGATGCATCTTTGCTCTATGAGCATAACTTAGGTATAATACACATGTATTTATGATGTTACATAGACTTAATTATTCAACATAATACACATACCAGTAATTGCGGTTGGCCTTAGTGCAGCTATATGGAGCGAGGCAGAACATGAGAAGGATTTCCTTCATCCCAGAGCCCTGGAAAAAGGTCAGGTACAAATCAAGAGTGGTTGTACTTGGCGACTACAAGGACAGGACTTGTCACTCTACCTACTCTCCCTGGAGGCTAAGGTGGGAGCTCAGCACATCATTATTAAGATGCAGGTTCTTCTCCCCACTAAGCTGATCCATAAGGGATAGTGCCCTTCAGGCACAACCCATTTAAAACGTACCTTGTTGTCGTGAAACTCTGGATTGACCTAATGCGCAACCAGTAATAAACATCAGTTGGCTCACACTGTTGTACAGCAATAAACATACTGAAGAGCTTGTCAGTGCATGCTTTGGGAAAGAAGTACAATCTGGAACAACGGGGTCTACGCATACACTTGGAATACAAATCTTTTGCAGGCTGTGGACTTCGTTATGAAAACTGTTCGTGATTTCAGTTAAGCTGTTAGTGAAGGCAATGCAAAGGTTTGCCTGGTATTCATCCCACTATAATGTGGAAAGATAAATCAGCCTTTAATAATGGAGACAGTTTTAAGAATACCTTTTTTTCAATGATTAACATTATTTTGCACTGAGATTTGTAGTTGTAACCACCATCATGGACTGGAACCTTTGTTTTGTACCTGATCCTACTCTGCATCCTTTGCTGAAGAACCATTGTGAGCTGTTACACACGTGGCTTTGTGTGCACAGTTTGTGACATAAAAAGGCTCAAGAAGGGGAAAGAGGATCTTTCTTTTTGCAGAATATCACAAAGTGCAGGAAAAGTCAGCTAGAGAGCTCCCAAGGATACTGATTTCTGAACAACTCTTTTTCACATATTACTCCCACTACTTCCTGAGAGACGAGAATATTATGCACACAGATCCGGTTTGAGTTTTCACACTGGCAGTTCCTCCCAATACTGCTCATATATCAAAATCACTTTCACTTCATAATAGATCATAAATTCTTCCAATAATAATTCTAAAAATATTGTCTTTGTCTGCTACACTCTAAATAATTAACAAAGATGCCAGGCAGATTTGTGCTGCATTTGATAAGTAGCAAGAAAATGTTAGTATCTCTGCAATGATCCCACTTCCAATAGCTGGCAAAGACTTATCCTGCAAAGAATCCCACTGAAAGGTCTTCCTCAGCATGAATATGTGATTGCAGAATTACTCAGTAGGGACTGGTTGACTAAATCTCATTCATTTATAATCTGAATCAAGTTGGGAAAAAAAGTCATATTATTTGTTTGCATTGAATAAATTTATAAGCTTCACAGGGAGTTTTCCTCACCAGCACAGAGCTCAGTGGAGAATGGACGTTATTTTTTCTTATCAGGGTGAAATGTAAGAAATGAAAGATTGTTTATTTATGGTACTATACATAGGTCCAGATTCTTAGTGCCTTCATCTGCCTTCATAAGGAACTGTGTGGTCCTGAAGTCAGCAGCACATCCAGATTTCAGATGCAAAACAGCAACTCCGAGTGGAATACCTGTTATATGGAACATACAGGATAACTACATTGCATACTAAAGTAAGGCAACTGGCTCAGCTGCCTGAAGGACAGGATTTTATTTTGTTGGGTTGAAGCAGTCTTCTGCAGGGTTGGAGCCAAGAACATCGAAAAGAAAATGTTCATAATCCATCTGGCTGAAATCTTATCCTGTCTAGGCAGTGGATCTAGCTCAGAGCCAAAATGAGGCTATCAAGAAAGGTACCACTGAGATGGGGATGAAGCCAGAGAACTGTTGAGGGAACCCGGTCCATGGGCAGATAACAACATGTGAACGGGGGTGGGAGGGAAAGGCTGGGTAGCGGTTCCCATGTCAGATGAGTGTGGCAGTGAATGAGTCAGCAGTGGTGGCTATAGTCTTCTCAGTACCCACAGGGATCTTTGCGGTCTTAACCAACGTGTTTGGGTTGGATGCTCAACCTAGCAAAAAACCCAATAGCAAATCAATTTAGATAGGAGAAGAACGGCATCCTTTATCAAGATGCTTTATCAATGTCTTGATTAGTTGAACAGTTACAATATCACTGGTCTTACAATTCAATACCACATACAGCCAAGACACAGCCATTCCCATACTATCAGGCTTCTATCATTTCTCTAACAATTCAAAAGAAAAACAGACTAAAGTATAAACTTCAGTACAAGAGCTCACTTCATGTCCTCTGCTATTTTTAAGTGAACCTAAGGGATGATTAATGTACTTAAATAGCTTTTAAATAAATATTATGTGTGAAATTATGGAAATTTAGATAAAAGCTTCCATTTTATGACGGATATCATCTGGGGATAGGGAAAAAGCATAGGGACTATAATTGATAAAATCCTGGACTTTGCTGTTTGGGATGGTGCTCAGAGTTTTAATCTGAATAACCTCTAGTGGAGCAGCTGGATCTATCACCATGAGAAGAGTAAAATGAATAAATCAGTAGGTCACCTTCTTAACTTGATTTTCCTGAGGCAGATAATTTTCTTTCCTTCACAAAGCAAGGAACAGATCTCTTTCAACATCAGGAAGAAAGGACATAGGGGCAGGGTTCCCTCTGCTCTTCATTTTCACTTTAACCCCTAGAATGAGTTGATACATTTTGTTCATTACAATTGCCCATGTTGGAGGGGATGGGGCATTTGTTTGTTTGTTTGCTTCTTTTCTTAATTTCTCCACTTTCCAGTTTTAAAAAGTCCTCCGCCGAATTCTAGCAGATCCCAAGCTCAAAAATCCGACTGTCTAACCCCAGTGTAAGAATATTGCTATTTACACAATGCTGTAAAGGACAATTAGCCAAGTGTGACATCAGCCCAGGAGTAAGCCTTTTCTCAGATACAGGCTGTGTTCTGTCGATGTTCAGGAGGTAGGAGAAGTAATGTTTAGTCCTTTTATTAACATAGCAGGCACCCAACTTAGAGCTGTGCCTATTTAGGCTTCTAAAAACAGTTCGCACTGAACATGCCCTCTGGCTTCCTGGCAGGGCTACTCCCATACCAGTAACTTGATATACTCACTCATGGTCACCATAACACCAGCCAAGCACATGGAAATAAGAGCATCTTTAGAAAATACCTCAATGGGTTAAAAAAACAGCAGGGCACAGCTACCAAAGCCATGTCTGAGATTCTTCCCTCTGCAATGCACAGAGGGGGCTCGGTACCTTCTGGCTCTTTGCTACTCGAAGAGGAAAAGGATGATTGTGCAGATGGCAACCTCTTGCACAGAAAGTCTGTTTTCAGAATTGCAGCAACTGACTAGTTTGAGTTGCTTTATTCCTCCAGCACTGAGGCAGGGGAGGGGGCAGAAAGGTATCAGCTCTGCTAGTGGCACGCAGAATGATTAACTAACTGCTTAACGGGCCCAGATTCTGCCCTCGTTGTACTGGTGCAGCTTATAGCAGATGATGCAGTTGCACAACCATGTTACAGGACAAACACTGTCATGGCAGAGATACAGAGCTTTATTACTAGTAATTTAACTGTCAAAAAGGAAACAATATACTGCATAAATGCCTGATAGGTGGTTAGAAAAGATTATGGTTTTAACCTTATCCACAGTGTATTTAATCTCAAATTACAGATGCAGACATAGAACACACTGATGTTACTTTTAAACATACCAGACTTGCCTCACTGTAAGATATTTTAGGGGGTTTTGTTCTGAATTTTTTTCATTTTGAGGGGTTTCTTGAATAGAAAATTCTACAATCACAGCACACAGTTGCCTGTTATAAAAAAATACTACTCTGCTTTTCAAATTTCCTCCCTTCCTTTCTGAAAGCACAGACAAATTAATGAAGAATAATCATAGCTTAGTCATAAAAACAATCTGTCAATATTTACACGGTGCTCTTTCGTTTCTTGGTCTTTCTTTGCTGGTTTGATACTTCAACTAAGCCCAGTATGCATCATCAATCCCTGGATCTAATAACTTGGGAAGATGATATTTTGAGATGCATTTGCATTAGCAAGTGAAAATCCAAAGGGAGTGAGGAAAAGTGTCCTCAGCATGATTCAAAATAATTGCTGAATGAGAGGTCAGGATATAATAGGATGAGAAAAAAAAAAACAAAGAAAAAAAAAAGCAGGCAACCAGACTCCAGCTAGTGAGTTGAGCAGCTATGTGCAGCAATGAGAAGGCCTATGGGTGCATTTGCAACTTCCTCAGACACTGACTGTGAAACTTTAAATTGATTTATACTTCTGTTCAAATAAAGATGAAGCTAAGACATAGTTATGTCAGGTCCATTTTAAAATCTTCTGCTCATCTGTGGTATTTTGATACCACTTTTTAGGGGTCTAAGGAAATCCTTTTGAGAAAGAAGAGGATTGGGGCTTGAAAACTCTCAGCTACAACAGCTGATGCCCCAGGCACCGTCTGGAAGAAGGAGCAGTTTAAGAGCGATCAGATTGCTTTTCCATCTCACTGGCATTACAGCCTCATAGTTCTGACTTACTGGGGATCAAACTTGGATATTGATAGATATTTCAGCATATATATAATTTCTCAAACCAGAAGTGGGGGCTTTTAGTGTGATAGGAGCAGGCCCACTGCTTTAGCAGGGCCATCGGAGCGAGGCGAGTGAATGCTCTGACTCTGTTTCTTTTTCGTTGCAAGTGTGTAAGCACTGCCGCTTCTGAAACCCAGTTGCTATAGTATTGCAAAGAATAACTCGGAGCGAGTATGAAACCAAAAGTACTGCCACATAGATGCAGCATATTTCTTTCAGAAGGTTTCTACCCAGAAGCGTGATTGTTAGCTATAAAAGTCTCTCTCGTTCATGCTCCCCCCCCCCCCCCCCCCGTTGTTCTGGCAAACCTGCAGTTTGGGGACTAAGTAAATAAATTTGAGAACTGGAACAGCTTTATTACAACTGGTTAAATGACCATTCTCTCTCTTTCTTCACGTTGAAAATATTTCTTAAGATTTTTACTGTTATTGGGGCTGGCGATATTGCACAGTCAGAGAAGGTATCTGGAACACAACACGATGGAGGTGCTTTCAGGGGCAGCATACCTGAATTCACCTAGTGAACTGGCGTCTGAATCCTCCAGTTCAGGGAGCAAAAATATGGCACAAGGCATCCCAAATCCCACAAATTGTTCCAAATAGTTTGTTTTCCAAACCTTTCCAAGTGATTTGCTTACTTTGAATTTCTCAGACACTTATGGACAACATAATCTTAGCATCAAATTATTGCCAAGTGTGCACAAGGCTCTTCCCAGAAGATCTGACCTGGGGGTGAATAATGTACTTTGTGCATTTGCAACACAATTACTAGGCAGAGCACAGTGCATGCACTGCCCTGCTGTGCAGTTTGCCTCAATTCAGACACTCTCACTCAAGCTACTTTGGTAAAAGAAGCAGCTTTACAATTTTCCCCACAGTACATTTCCCTCCTAAAAATCTCCCACATAAGCATTCTTACTCATGCAGCTCCACCAATGCTAGCAAGTGTGGGAGGGCTGGCACTTTTGGTACAAGAATATTTGGACTCTCTCTACAGTGTCTGCTCTGCTCCCTTGAATACATTTGCAATTAATCAGAGGAACATATGACAAAGGGTGGTCTGCTGTGAAAGGTACCCAGTGCACTTGGACTTAATATCCCCTCATTTCATGCGGATAATGATGCGCTCTCTCCCGCTGGACTCCCTCTTTTCCTCAAAAGTGCTGAGCGACGAAGACTAGAAGTTCTGTCTGAGGAAACCGAAAACAATAAAAGCTCTGATCTACTTAGGAAAAGTGCTGTGAGAGAGCCAGGCTCTATATTATTATATTGTCTAATATACTGTAGTAAAACATCATTAAAATTGAAGCAGTTGAGTTCATTTTCAAATAGATGATGTGTGGAGATGAACATTCTTCAGATTATCCTCATGAGTACTTTCATATATGTTACATTGATTTTCATATAAACATTGTATGATCTTATGTGGTATGTAGTCAAATAGCTGGAATCCATTAAAACCATGCTCCAGCTGTGCAATCACTATCCTCACAAAGACACATTTTTACATGTGGTTAATGCCAGGAAGAATACACAGCTTCAATTACGAGAACATCAAAATATGTTGTTTATTGCAGAAAAAAGCATTTGCAGCAATTTAAAATACCCAGTCAACACCACGCTGCTAAATCTAGATAATAGAAATCCTGGAGAAATTTGAGCTAAATCTGTCTGGATTATAGCTGTGGGATTATCTGAATGCTAAATTACTGTATATATTTTACTCACAAACATGAGCACAGACAGTATAGGAAGATGGATGACTATGCAGATCGCAATAAAACCCATCCCCAAGAGACATTTTCATACTGTAGGTAAACAACCCCTCTCAATTTATCAAGCATTCTGGATTGAATGAATGCTGTCATTTACTTCACTCTTGCTGTGTAGAGCTGATTTAACTTGAACAGCTCCTTTAGCACCAGAAAAATAACAAAGGTTTTCTCTGTGCATCCTTCACAACACACAGAGTGAAGGAATATTACTTGTCTGCTGTGTTTGTATAACTAAATTAAAGAAAATACAACTGTAGTTTAGTGTGTAATCAGAAAACCAAATTATATGCAATATTGGAAGAAAATATTAACGCTGGTTGTCTTGTTAAGCCTTCCCTTCCCCTCCCCCGTTGTTTACACACCAGTGTTTCTGGCTTTCTAAGGACATACAGTGAATGAACCTGGATTGACCTGACACATAGCATCTCTCAAACTTTCCCCTTGAATGATTCACGGATGTGTGAGCTGTGACCAAAAAAAGCAAAGAGGAAACATGCAGGGTACTGTACAGGCTGAGTGAATTTCAAGGAGGTGATACTGTCCGAGCGTGCCATGCCTGAGTCTCTCCTTCGATGCAAGTGCACAGCTACTGATTACAAATACACATTGCTTCAGTTGCCAGTTTAGCTCAGTTTGACGACTGCAAGTGAAATTACCTTCAGTTATGTTCATGCGGGAATTATTCTAATTCCTATTATTTTACTCGTGTATTAGTTTTTATTGCTTTCTGATGCTTTTTTTGATATTTTGGGTGGCAACGCTGCATGTCCATGCGCCGCACGGTTACGTGGTACGTGAAGCCATCGGGAGGGCTTTCCCAGGGAAGAAGGCTAGACAGTAATTGCTGCTTCCTGTGAGCAGCTACCAGCTGATGTAGATACGGCCACTTTCATTTCCTTCTTTCTCATTCAAATAATGTATGTATGTAGCCCTGTAAACATATTAAATAAAATTTTGGATCCTGGGAAACTGTCAATGTAATCCTTTGGTCAAAGTACAAACAAACAAAAGAATCAGCCTTAGCCAGAGAGTTCAGCTGCATCCAGATTTTAAAATACATAGTTTTCAGCAGAACACAAATTCAGAAAAGGCACTAAAACCTTGCTTTTTTACTGAGAAAGAGGGACTACTATAAAGAGATGCCATGGAAATTTGGGCATGATAGCTGTTATTCTCAAACTGTGCCTATGTGCTAACAGATTCACAGTGTCGGCACTCTCTGGTGTTTGAGATAATGAAACGTGGGTTCCATTCCTCAGTTTTTCTCCCTCAACCAAAGGAGTAATTTCTCACCATTTCTGCCACTATTTTGTCTGCTTTTGTGATGAAGGTCTGAATACTAGTTGACCTAGAACACAAAAGCTTGGTTGTTGCATGAACTGTCTGTAGACTAGCACTCTCACGGAGCTGAACCAGAGGCGGTAGCAAGGGGATATTTTAAGAGTAAAAGGTTAAAGCCACCTAGACACAAATATCACAGCATGAGTGGAAAGCTCAGGTCTACCCTGTGTCAATGACTGCAATACATGTTGCAAAGACTCTAGACCACACAGCATCAGTCCCAAAGGTGGTCTCTGCATCATGGTCTCTGCCGTAAAAGTAATATGCAGACTAGAAAAACTTGAAAAATAGGTAAGGCAAGTGAAGGAGTACAGGCTGGAAAGGGCTAACATGAACACTTTTTTTTTTTTAAATCGAGCTAAACTCATGTATAAAAGTAAATTCAAAAAGAACTTGGAAAGAGACAGTACGGTTTCATACCATGTTGCTAATTTAAAGGATAAATACTTTGGGGGATTGAAACATTAGGAAAAGATTTAAAGCAAAAGAAGAAATCTTATTAATCTCAGACAGTACAGCATAGCCATAGATAAAACAATAAAATAGGGCGCTTCATATTACTTGCAGGAATGCTAGATATGCTTCTCCCATCTCTTATATATTCATTATGAAATTTGTTCTACTGTAGCCCAGACATAATTTAAACTGTTCCCTCTGCCAGGAGAAACCAAACTTTAAAGGCAAATATTAACTCAACTAGCATGTCTTTCTGGAAAAATAAATATGTTTTGATTAGCATGAGCAGTATTTCAGAAGATGGATCAATTCCCATTCAAAAGGAGATGAAACAAATTTAGAAACCTGATTCAGCAATGTAGTTAGATAACAGCTCACATGTTTAGCACTATATATGAGCTTAACCACTTTCCTGAAACAGAGTTCCAACATTAGAATAAATCTCTAACAAAACTCAAATCTTTGTCAGACGAGATCTGCAAAAATATTATGCAAATTGGGAAAAACATGTTTTCAGTTTTACACAAGTAGTGCTTTCTTCAGTGTAGCCCCCTCAGATCAACAACTACTATTGTCACATAGGTAGCTTTGTAAAACTCCACTGACGCAAACCTGGATGCTGCTTTATAAAACACTGAATGCTCGGCACTTATCTAATGGTTGTTCAACGTGGCCCAGAAAAGAGGCAGTTTATTTTCATTTCCTATTGGACAGCTGACCGCATAAGGAAAAACACAATTATACATGGCATGGAATAACATTATGTGCAGCTTTATAGTTAATGTCAACACAGTTGGAAAAGCTGCATGGAAAATAAACCACAACCTTGGTGGAGGTGGTTTCTCTACTACAGGCCAGCACTTAGTCATGGTGCCAGAGTAGCACAGGGACAGGATGCATGATTGCTGTTCATGCTGTACTGACTTCAAAGATGAAAAGGAAAAAGGAACTTATTTTTCACTGCCATTACCTGCCTTTTTCTTCTTTCACAAGCAATACGTTACAAAGATTTTTCCAGTCCTTAATTTCCCATTGTGTGCTGGTTAAGTGATTTCTTCTCTTCGTCTTTCCATGTGCTTGATTTGAAAGACAGTCATCAGACAAACCTCCACTAACTCTGCTCATTGCTCTTTCACAACTGATGTGCTAGCCTCTCAACAGCTCTCTCTTTGCTGTCCCAGTTTGACTTTGGAGACCCTTTCTTTAGATCATTCATCAAGGCTCAATGAGCTCTGACCACTCTTTCTGGAGATTTGTTTTGTTTTCCTTTTCCTCAGTTCGTGTGATCTCTAGCATCATCTCCCAAATCAGCCAGAGAAAGTTCCTTCTCTGATTTCCTCTGCACATGGGACAGACACTAGTTTACTGTGCTTCAGGCCAGTGACTGGTGCAGAACACACGTGAGTTAGTCAGGCCTACAGCAAAGTTGTTACACAGCAAGAGAATAGAAAACAGGAATGCTGTGAGCAAACCCCTGAGAATTTGATACTGTCTCAGAAACCCATAGTCCTCTGCTGAGAGTTAGCTTATTAGAAAATATTAAGATGATTTTGTTGTATTCAGTATCTCCTTAATGTGATTTCAAACTGAAACTATTCCTCTTCTAATTGAACTAATTCATCTTCTAATATTTAAAATAAGAAGAAAGATTAATTAATAGACTTCAGCAACTTTACATGACCAGCATCACACATTACTTTTAACAAGACAGTCCCTAAGAAAAGATATTCAATATGTTTGTTGTCACTGAATGCATTAAAATTCATGTCAGAGATAATGACTTCCTCTGTAAATAATGCTTTTACAGTGAGTACAGCAGCTTTTCATGTTGCACAGTATCAGTTGTGTGGGTTTTTTAGTGCCCTTTTGGACTTTAAGTTTGCACTAAGACTATCATCTACAATATAGCTGTTAGTTCAGCCTGGTTAAGAAATGATAGGCAAGTGATCCTCACAGAAGTGAAGTCACCCTTCTGGAGGTCTGACATATGTTTATGACAATCTCAGACTAGAATTTTATTATTTTAAGTTTAAATTCTACCTAAGTACCTTTTAAGACCCACTATACAATGAAAAGAAGCACTACAGAATCATGTTTCTAACCAGAGCTGTTTAATATGCTGATTTTCGCATTTAAAAGATGATTAAATGTAACTTTACACTTAATGCTTAAGTGCAAATTTTTTAATTTACTGATACCAGCAATAATCTTACAATTAATATTTTCACTATTCAAGCTATCTGTTTACAGTGAGAATTCAACTTTTCTTTGATAGCAAACATTTGCTTTCATCTCTACATTCCACTTTCTGCTTCTTATGCAGTGGCACGATCTTGCAAAATCTGAGTTGCCAACACGGGAGAAGAACATCCAAATCCAAGTAAACAAAATAGCTGTTCCAATGGATTTTTTTCTTTTGATCAGGTTTTAGGGAAAAGAACCCACAACCTAGTCTTTGAACTTAAACGCCTTTGGAGTGTTCTTTTTACTCAGGACAGCCAAAGGCATAAAAGCTGACTCATTCAAAATTAACATCAGCCAGTTTTTCTTCTCTCCTACCTTTTTAACCAAAGGTTCAGAGCATTTGAAGACAGACATTCATTTAATAATACTAATAAAATCAGTTGACAATAAATTTTAAAGGAGCGCACAGCCTTTTACCTGCCACTGCATCGCTTGTACATCTGTCCTATAACACTCAATGAATATACAACACCTAAATTAAAGCAGGGATTCAACTTTGTTTGGGAAAGAGGACAGTAAGGAGTGATGGGACAGAAACAGAGGCATTTTTCCACTTTGCATATGCAACAAATACATTTTGTATTTATGTATTTGTTTTTGTCAGGGATTTGAAATCTTATGTGTTGGTTGGTTTGTTGTTTTTTTTTTTCAGAAGGCCTTCTCAGTTATCTGCTAACCGTTACCTGCTGAGGCATGAATCCTGGGAAAACCTTAGCTGCTCCAAGGGAAAAAAAATGTTGTGACCACAGAACAAAAACCTTTAGATCTCTGTCAGATGGACCTAGCCTCGGAATTTAGTTCAGTATTCAGTCCAGAGTTATTTTTGCCATAGGTAGTTTCTTCAAAAGACAGATGTTTCACTGTGCCTGATTGTCCCACAGTAGTTATGTCCAAATCTTAGCTCTGCATTCCTTCCCACAAAGCAATTCCCATTAGAGAAGCCCTGCTTTCATTTAAGCTATCTTGCACATTACTACTAAGGCTGATTGCTGTGATGATACCTTGCCAAAGTTTATGAACACACTCAATATATGTACCTTTCAAAAGACTCAGTCCAATTTGAGTTCATGTATAGAAAACAAAAGTCCCTGTGCTTTTCCTGGTGGCTATCCTCACATCAGAGATGTTCCCTAATGTTGTACTGGGATCTCGAATCTGAGGGACTCCTTAGTGGGGCATCTGCAGTAAGAGCCGACTTCAGTGGCAATTGTGGGGGCTGAGCATGCCTAAAAATTAGGCCTTGTATTTTTAAAAGCTATCAAACATTCTGTTGTTAAAATAACATCTCTTTTTTGTGTGGCAAAACAACAAAAAGAAAACCCCTATGAATTTCTGCTGGCTCTGCAATAACAAGAATTGCTGTCAGCATTTGTTTATGAAAACAGGCAAAAGCTAACAAACTAACCTTCTTCCCCCAGCCGACACTGAGCTACACATCTTTTACTACAGTTAGCGAAAAAGTCTGTACCTCCCCTAAGCTGAAATAATTTTCCAATGCAGTTTAAAGCACCGACAAGTCAAGTGCGTTCATACTGGCAGTTTACACGGGGCCATGTAGGTTGACTTTTAATCCATTTTATTGTGCCAGAACAAGTTTTCTAACAGAGAGTAGGCATTAGCAGGGAAGCCAAGGGCTGAACTGACAATATAGACTGAATTAGCATTTCTTTTATCAAGCAACATAGAATGAGCAAATGCCAAAACATGTGTTATTCTAGTTTAAGGCTAACATTGAATGCTAACGTTGACACATTTAAAATGTTAGAACTTGTTTGTACTTGTTACATAATATTAATTTGCTTGGTGATGCCACACTATATTCACTGCATATTTTAGAACCATTATGTTTTATTCTGCACTGAATGAAAAATTAATAAAAATATGCAAGTTGATAGTAAAGGCCATATCTGTTGTGGTGTTGTCAACATAGCAAAGTAATTTTGAAAGACCTCATCTGCATTCACCCTTGATATGCATGCTCAAATATACAATGTGGCAAGCCCCATGAAAGCAACAGTGTAAAAAAGTGTTTTCTAAATTAATGTTATGCTGTGTAGCAGAACATAATTTTCCAAGTGAAAAGCAATTGGACACAAGTGATGACACACCTATGCAAATAAAATATTCATTAAAAGAGCAGAAGAGTATTTGGCTCTTTCAGGCTCCAGGGTTTTTGGTACTAAATACACGATTGGATTTCTTAGTGACAACCGCATGGACAGGGACAATAAGCACAGGCCAGTAATGAAGGCTGTGATGAACAGGAATGGCATGGATAGATGTGCACTTGCTCCTGTTATAACTGCAGGGCTCTGCATCTAGGTGACAAGATTGTTTCTTTTTCAAAATCTGCCCTGTCAGTAGCATGCCTCTCTCTTGAAAAGTGAGTGATTTCTTCTTAAAAGCAGCTTGTTAAATTTAAGTGAGATGGGGCTTTTCTTTAGACAGAGATCTAACATGTAAAGTGACAGTCTTTAGGAGTCCCAGTGATCAAATATAGGGGAAAATATTTAGCCCAATTTTATTTCTAGTTTGCAATAAGTAAAATGAAACTTGGAGAGGAGGAGGCATTGATTTGTTTCAACTTATGTAGCCTTTGTTTGAAATAGGATGAGGAAATCATCTCATTTAGGAAAAAACTGTATACTTCCAGAACAGAGCAATGAACATTTGACAAGACTATCTGGTAGCAGGGTCTAAGGGACTGATGGATGTCTGAGGGACTGGCTATGGATGACATGCAAAATTCTTTTTTTCTAATGTAACTTCACACATGACAGTATTTCAGGTAGGAAATGGTATAAGATTTCTAGTTTTAGTAAAATGAATTATTACTTTGTAGCTTTGGGAACAAGCTAGGACAATGGCATTTGTATATGTTGCAGCAGCCCTTTAAAGGTACCCTCCATTACAAAATGTTGTGTCTTGCACAGTAGGAGGGATTTCCATCATCAGTGAAGGATATTTCCCTTTTACTTTGACATTGCCATGTTCTGAAATCCTCTGAACCACTGTACTGGAGGACCATGTGCTTTTTTATTAATTTTCAATATGGCAGACTGTTGCATTGATAAAATAACTTCTCTGTTTTTTTTTCCAAAAATACCAGCTACTACTACAATGAAAAATCATACAATTATCATAACAACCTGGTAATATTACAGTGGCCACTTTGAAGAGTGGTCTGAAGAGTATTTGCCAAACCTTTTGATCCCTAGTAATCAGAACAGAAGTGCCCAAAATCCAGAGATTAAAGGATTAGGCCTCAAGAAAGACTTGTGGTATTTCAAGAAAATGTGACTGATGCTTACCACTTATTTTTTACAGTGCTGATGAGATTTAGTGTTTAAGGTCCTTTCCTGTTCAGACATAAAAGCTGCTGTAATCAGAGTATTACTAGGGAAAACTACTCTGGTTGGGGATTCAATATGTTTAAATTGTTGAGCCAAGGTTATTGTTTGGATTAGGTTGGGGAGGATGACACTCAAATAAGTAAGCCCCAATAGTGCAGCGAAGCAGAGAAGAACAAAGAAAAATGTTTGTATTTTTAAATAGCAATCTGGATAGCCTAAGTATGCTGGTTATAGCTCTATAAAAAAATAATTTAGACTAGCCTAGAAACTAGGTATGGTATATGTCTACACAGCTACTAGAACCAGAATAAATGTTTCCCTTGCACTGAAATCTATGTGAAAGCAAAACTGGAGACACTGGAGATGGAAGAAACTTATTAGGTCAGCTTGCCCAGTTGTCCCTCAAAATCTGCAATGCTCGGTTCCCACACACCTCCCTGACTTCTGCCACACAAAACTTGACACAAGCAACTAACATCCATCGGGGTCATTCTGCTAGAAAACAAAAGATATCAGGCTATACTGATGGTAAACCAGCTTAGGATATTTGTCAGTAAGGTATAAAGATTTTTTGCAGACTTTATATATCCAAACAGCTAGCAGCTTTTTTGTAAGAAATACATGACTAGTAATAATACTTGGTCTCTTTGTATTTTAGGGAGCCATTAGAGACACATCAGAAAATATCAGCACAAAAAGACGTTCCGATATACAATCATGCCATTTCAAACACCACTGGATTATTATTACTGATTAGGAGGAAAAAATCCAACAGCTGTCTAGGGAATTCCCTCAATTTCTGGATTATTGATTTAATAGCTACACATTGTCTAGATCCCAGCACTCCACTAATGTTTGAAAATGCTGTACATGAGTTTACATTTTTTTTTTCCTATCATTGCACAAAAATTATGTATTTTAGTCTGATTTTTAGGTGAATTCAAGCTTAGCTGTTACTTCCACTCCAGACAATAGGAATATGAAATAGCAATTGTATCTTTTTAAGTAAAAACTAAGATAAGTATTTAGAGCTAAAAAAAAACAAACAAAAAACCTAAGTTTTCAGAAAGCTGCTAAGTATTAAATTTCACCTACAATTCATTCCAAAATTCTGCTTTTCCCTCTCTCCCCTCCAGGAAACTGGAACTAGAAAAACGAAGCAGAAATTTAAGGCAGGGAAACTATTCAAGTGTGAAGGGGCTGTAATTGTTACAGTTGCTTAGGTTATGGTGGTACGCTTTGGATGTAAGTTTGACATCCTCTCTGGTACATTTAGAATAAATAAGTAAACAAACAAACAACTGCCTGCTAGCTTTAAATTCTTTGCCTTTATCTGCGGGTACTGCAGTCAGCCTGCCTCTGGTTGACTTCCTTATGACTGGGTTCAGCCTGCACAGGCTGTGGTTTTTGTTCTGCGTGAGGCTCCCTGTGCATGCCCTGCTTGTGAAGCACACCGATAAGAGGCATGGTGTGAACGGCAGCCGATGTCACGTGGACCACGAGATATGGCAGCGCTGTGTGGCACACTGCTGCAACGGAGGCAGCCCTGGTGGTAACACAGATCTTTGAGTGTGGATTGGATTGCTTTGGATTCTCGGGCCTAAAAACATGGGTGTTGACTGAGAAAAGTACCAGCGTTCAGACCTAAGAGTCTAAATGCGGTGCATAAACAGTCTCTCCACAACCGCTTAACCTGAAGCAGGGTAATCTAAACAGTATAGACTGTCCTGGTCAAATAAACTAGCGTACAAGGAAGGATGACACACTTTGTGTTATACTGTCTCAGTGAAGCATCCCTCTTTCCTAGGATGGAGGGTACAGCAGGCAGCAGCAAGTCCTACAAAAGACTTTTCCTTCTAGAGGTGGAACCAACAGAGGCAATACTTTACTACAGACCTCTCTCACATATAGAAGTTTAATTGAATTTAGCTCTACCACATACCAAAGAGGATATATAACTCTTAATATGATTCTTGGTCTAAAAAATGGTAAGCATTTTTGCATATATATAATCATATTTATTTGTTTAGCATGGGCCTTATCAAAAAAAAAAAAAAGTAAGAACAAAAACTTGAGCAAGTGTATCAGCTGTTGTCTGTTTGGCCTGATACATTTGCAATGATTTGATTTTTATGGAAGAAAATGTTGTCCTAAACCCCTATTGTTCCTCTGTTTCTGACAAGTAATGTGATATAGAGTGAAATCCTGTCCCTTCCTACAATGTTGTATTCTAGGTCTCTACTAAATGTCACAACTTTTATGAGAAGCATGGAAAATTCTGTGTAATGAATCTTTAAGCCAATAAGAAGATATTAAGAGCAAAAAATGTGTCTAAAAGTGTAAAGATAATAGCATAATATAAAAATCTCATGCTTTTATATTTTTATTGGGGGAGGAAAGGGAGATCACAAAATGTATGCCTGCAGAAGGAAGAGGGCCATAGGTAACAATTAAATAATGCATGTTCTTTGGTCTAATCAAAGGTAAGCACTGTATATTGATCCTCAGTGGTCTTCTGCAATAAACTATTCTAACATCATACCACCTATGCACACCTTTCTGTCCTGGACCACTCTTACCAGCTATATTGATTGAGCTCTTTTGTTCTGTGATCTACCTCCTCCTTTGCTGCAAGAGCAACAATGGCAACACAGTGAACCACTTAATTTGGAATCTAACGTTTCTGTTACAGCCATTTAATTCTGGGATCTTATAATTCTCAAAAAAAAAAAAAAAGAAAAAAAAATGAAACACGTGGAAAATACAGAATGATGATGTACTACTCTGATCATGGAGGTCTCAAGCAACAGGTCCTAAGTACAGCCCATCATGATCACAAACATTGATCTGTTTGAAATCTGCATGTAATCTGATGTATGCTTCATTTCAAAATGACAAAAACATTTTGATTTTACAGGCATGATGTTTGAGTCAAATTTAAAATGGAATGATTAAATGGAAAATGGGAATCTGCTAACAAATAATGTTGGCTAAATCTTATACCATACCGATGCTATGCTTTCAAATGCTTTTTTTTTTTCAGATAAACACTGAGATAAATTTTCCTAGCTCCTTAAGTATCTTGCTATTGGTTGTCATCTGTAATATAAGCCTATTCTCTACCCAGTTACCAACTGTGTATAAGAGAATTAACCACAACTGTTAAGGTCACATCAGGTCAACTTTAAAGTGATAAAACCGTAATGGAGTAAGGGATCAAGAATGTAACAAAATCTCTTATTTCTGTTTTCTACATCTCTGGAGAAATACTTTAAAGTTCACTAAGAAATACTTACCTAAACATACTAATCTTTTCATATGATTTCAAATATAGGTAGTTGAATTCTAAATCCAGTTAATACAGTATTTCAATAAAATAAATCACATTAAATAAATCATGTTGTGGATCTTAGAAAAATTGTGCAAATCTGCAGTCCTAATCATAGAATCATGGAATGGTTTGGGTTGGAAGGGACCTTACAGATCACCTAGTTCCAACCCCCCTGCCATGGGCAGAGACACCTTCCACTAGACCAGGTTGCTCAAAGCCCCATCCAGCCTGGCCTTGAACACTTCCAGGGATGGGGTATCCACAGCTTCCCTGGGCAACCTGTTCCAGTGCCTCTCCACCCAATATATACGCCTCACTAATATACATGTATGTTATTATTCCCAGAGGGCTCTAAACAAAAAACCCCTTGCGTTACTGTGTTTGTTAACATATTTAATCATTTATGATATAATCAATTACCCCTCTTTTGTTAATTAAGACTTAGCTAAAAGCTGGCTAGAAAACCAGTGGCTCTAATCTCTCTAATCTCAACCAGTGATTTTGTTGCCTCAGTATGTAACTAGCAGAGATCCTCTAGCGAATACTTATAGCATTTTTAAGGTGTTATGATCTTATAGCTACATTGGATGAGAACTTTAAAATCAGTATGAATATTACTAAGATGATGTTTTAGTTCTGCAAAAAGAAATAGTAATTTTGAAAAAAAATATTTGTTGCTGTTTGGAAAGAGCATGTTTCTCCTTGTGGCTTTCATCCTGCCAACCTTGTTTCCCTTCTCTAGCTCCTCTGTTTCTCTTAAAATCCCCCAGAACCTCACTAAACCTCACTAGAGAGGTTTCTAAAACCTTGCTTTGGCTATGATGCTTTAATCTCTCATGGAATCTACAACTTATTTCTTAACAAAATCTGTCTTTCCCCCCTGTGGATTTTGGTTTCTACTATTGACCTCGTCCTTTCTTGTTTCTCCAAATCAAAAGCATAACTGATGTAAATTCTGCATATCTTTTTTTGAAAAAGATTAACCATTAACCTCTTGCCATTCTTATTAGTAAAAATATTTAAAAAATATTGTAAAGGACTGACTTCTTGGCTGACAATTTTTTCAAAATCTCCATAACTTTTTTCATAGGCTTGCTCTTTTCCCTCTTTGTGTCAATACCTTTGTATCAACACTACTGTTAAGCACTTTCATTTTCTATATTGATATTTCTATTTTTTGCCTTCCACTAATCACATTTGTCCTGTCTTTCATTTCACCTCCATTTATCCCATTACACTGCATGTCTCAGTGCTCAAAGTTAATCTCCGCCAAGTATTTCTTCTGTTTTGCAACTAATACTTCTGCAGAAATCCTTCAAGTCCGCACAGACCTTCTCCTTCCAGTCAGCTAAGCCCTTCTGATTTCCCCTGTGCAAATCTCTTCATTAAAATCATATACAGTCCATGTAGCTCAGGGTATAGAACTATATTATTCTTGCTAAATAGCTACCCAGATACCTATATGGGTGCAGGATGGCAGGGCTGTTGTTGCATGGAGGGGCAGCATCGGTTAGAAATTTGGGAAAGGAAACTGGAGTGAATGAGCAGGTGAGTGGGAGAGTGAGGGATGAGAGAGGGAACGGGCTCGTGGGTGACTGGGAAAGAGAAACGCAGCAAAATCAAACAGTGCGGGGGTGAGGGACAAAAATAATGGAGAGATTCAAACGCATGGCAGAGGACAAGGCTAAAAACAGACAACAATCACGGAAAACTGGCAACAGAAAATGCAGAGAGACAATGGCACAAAAGAGCAGCAAATAGGGTGGAACAGTTGCCATAATGCTGCAAACACGTTAAGTTTAATATACTGAAATGAAGGGATGGTGGCAGGACAACATGTAGCAAGGCCAAAAGGCTCAAACAGAAGGGTTGTAATAAATATTTATTACAACAGTAAGTGTAATGCCACCTCAGACCTTATCACTTCCCCCTCACCCGCACCCATGGCGGCCCGGCGCCATGCCAGGAGCCAGCTGATCCCCAGCCTCTGGTGAGGGGTCCTGTCCCCACGTCCCCGGACTGCAATCGCTGTCACAGGGGTCCTGACATGGCGCCACCCTGGCACCAGACTGTGCGAGGGGAAGGCGGACGAAGCGTTTCAGCCTCCCACCCCCTGGCAGCACGGGCTGAAACGTGGCTGCCCCTGCCTTCCATCGCCGGCAGTGCCAGGAGGCTTGGCCAGGGCAACGGGCCGCGGTGGGGAGCAAAGCGAGCCACGAGGGCGGCCCTCCCTCGGCCCCACGGCGGAGCAGGGGAGGGAGGCAGAGCCGCCACCCCCGCGGCGGCAGCCGGTTGCCCTGGCGAAGGCGACGCCACGCAGCAGCCTCCGCACGAACAAAATGGCGGCGGGCGGCGGCAGCGGGGTCCGGCGTTCCGGGGGCCTGCCCGGGGTAAGGCGGCGGCTCGGGCACGGGGAGGCGAGCGGGGGCACGGGAAGGGGCGCGGGGCAGGACGGCGGTGCCGTGCCCGCCCCGCACACTAACTCGTCCTCGCTGCAGGTGCGGAGACCGCCCGGCGGCCCCCTGCCGCCCGCCGCCGCGGGGACTGGCGTGGTGAGCGGCGACTTGCTGGCCAAGGAGGAGGAGTACAAGTAAGGAGGCGGCCGGGGGCGGCGGCCAGGCCCTGTCACCTCAGCCGTACCCCGCTCGCTGCTGGCTGCCATAACGGAGTTTACAGTTAATCCCCTGCGTCTGAGTCCCTCGGCTCGATCGCCCACAGGGTACAGATGGGAGCACCAAAAGCAACGTTTTAACTTTCTTCCGGCACGGTGCAGCTTCCTGCCGCCGTTCCACACAGGCGCCGCGGGGCAGGCGGTGCGGTGCGCTGCCCTGGGCCTCGCTTCGGCCCTGCGGCATTAGACATGAGATTTTTCTGCATTTAAAACTCTGACGTTACTTTTAAATTATGAATATGTAAGTGCTTAAGCCTGTCAAAAAAAAAAGTTTAAAAGCTCTAAAGCTTGCGACAAATGCAGTGAAAGCACATTTAAAAGCACTCGCTCTGTTACCTGTCAGTTCTCAGCCCCTGTGAATGGCGAGGATGTACAAGGAGCCATGTCTCAGAAACTCACTTAGTCACGCTGCATGAAAAGCTATAAAGTGAAGCATGCAGGAACACAAGCTTATTTTAACCTGTACATATATATGTAGCGACACATTTTAATTATGTGATCAAATAGTGTAATCGTACAAGACTCCTTCCCCAACCCCTGCTGCTAAGTATACTGAAGGTGAGGACTGTGTTAAAAACAGAAAGCATTGAGGAAATAAAGACGTAAAATGTGTATTAAGCAATGACATGGCCAAAACCAAGGACATCCTTGGTGAATTATAGTCTAAACCTTACTGTTTAATGGGTATAGGTGTTTTATTACTATTGATTTGACAGAAACCCAGGAAATGGTTGAAATGTAACTTCGATAATACCCTGAAGTATATTTCAGTGTTCCTTTGTAGGATTTATTAAAATTTCACTTAGTTCAAGCAGAGATACTGTCATGCTTACATTTATTTCTTTTAAATCTTTCAAAAACTGAGTGACAAGCATTCTTACTCTTTTAGGCGACTGAATGCAGAATTAGAAGCAAAAACAGAAAAACTGGTGCGTCAGGCTGAAGAAGTAATGGTGAGTAGGTTATGCAGACTGTTACATAACTTAGCCTTGGTTGACATGCACACAGGGTCAAGTTTCAAAAGAAATTATTTAGACCATGACAACTAAAAGTATTTTGGGTTCAAATGCAATCTAAGCTTTTAATTTATTTTTTTCAAATTTGTAAATTTCTACTAAAAACACATCCAAAAGTAGTTTTTATAAAATTTCATCAGGTAGGTATATGTTCACATAGATGCGTAGAGCATTCGCGCAGATATATACAAGAAACCACATTAAAAACTTGTTTATGATGTTTAAGAAAAGTATGTGTAGGTGGTTTTATGTCTTAAATAAAAAAAAAATTAGTATTTGAAAACCAGATAATATTGCAGTAACATCCTAGTGAAATAGGATCTACACTGTTTAAGCTGAAAGAAATACAAAGAACAAACAACATAAATAGAAAATATGGAGTTAGTAAGAAGGAAACTTTCTTATAACAGAAAAGTTTCCTGATTATTTTCAGTATTATGTTTTAACATTGGTGTGGCTGTGTACCAGATAGAGTCAAATTTTTATAGGAAAATTGGACAAATTAAAAAAAGGGAACGGGGGAGGTATGGTTTATACCCAAAACAGTTTAGAGGTGGTGTTCTGCATATTAGATGCGTTCATTGAAAGTGCACTCATTCAAATAAATAAGGCTTAAAAAGCAAATTACTAAGTCTTCTGGAAAGCTATACTTACATGCAGAAGCTTCATTTTTATGTCCTGTGAAAACATATTCTTCTCTTGAGCTATGGTAAGCTGAGGCTAACTGCTTGGCATTTGAACAGAAGCAGATGAAGCATCCAAAATAGCATCTAGTCTCTTTACTTTAAAAAACAGCAACAACAAAACCACTTTTTTTTTCCTTCTCTAAATACAGCAGAAGATCAAATATTCTTAGGACACTTAATATACCGCATGGCACTGCCAGATTGCACAGATATACATTTAACAACAAAAGAAAAACAGTTTACGTTTAAAAAAACAAAAACCAAAAAACCAAACAACAAAAAGCAAACCAAAAACACCAAACAGGGCAACTGCATTTTGTTCTGGATTATGCTTTCTAACTGTAACTTAGCAACATAGAAGCTATCTGAACATCCAGACTGACTTGTTCTCTAAAGTACGTACGACATATCAGTGTCCGATTATGGTCATATTGCATGAATAAGGATTTATTTTTAAGGCTTATTGTGCACTATGGAAAATGGAAAACTTGTTCCACCTGCTATGGATTTGCTATTCTTATATTTCAGAGAAAAAGGAGGGGGGTAACAGCATCTCAGATGATGTTAAGCTGGACAAAAGTTTTACAGGCAAAAGGCAATTACATGTTGTGGAGCAGAAATAAATGTTGGGGGATAGCAATGGCATTTTAATTTTTAGCCATCTTTTCCTGTGTTTGAGAAGTTCTTTTCCACGGTAGACTACATTTTCCATTCTTTTCCATAGTAGACTATAGTTATTCATAAATCACAGATCACAACATGTAATTAATCTTTAATGGATTATATTCCCCCAAAATTGACTACTTTTTTTTTTTTTTAATAAAGAAAGGCCAACAGGAGATACTATCTAGGCCAGTTTCAGTACAGACTAAGTCACGTGAAGACAACAGACAGAGGTACGTGCTTTACAACTGCTGCATATAATTCGTGGGCAATCTTTCACGCTGATCCTGCACACCCTGACTTGCATCCTAGTCATGTTCCTGTTTTATCTATCTTTGCAGCATACTAGATTGGTGGAGTCTAATTTCTTTTCCTGTTATTTGAAAAAATTGATGCTAAGTAACTGTTGTTTCTTGTTAGTTCATGGAAGTCTTAATTTTGCTGTAATGTTCTATCTAGGATGCTAAGTAGTGCTGACATCTGTAAAAAAGCAAGGTAAGGTAACAGGTTTCTTTGCAGTACAAAACAGTAGACACTCAGAAGTAGATGGTTTTTAACCAGTTCAGCTGACAAAGCAAATAAATAGATACTGGTTGGTTCACATTTAACTTGGCCTAAATGTTCCTGGGACAGGAAGTGCTTGATAAAAACAAAACAAAACAAAACAAAACAACCACCAAACAGAAAAACCTAAGACAGACAAACATTCAGCTGCCACCCTCTGGAACCTGGATGTCACTACACTTCTGAGGCCATCATACCTTTGCCCTGTATGAACATACGTACAACTGTGGGTTTTGGCCTGTATGTTCAAACCCATTAGCTCTAGAGCGGATATATAGCTGTATTTACTTAGTTGTTCAAAGGCATTATTATTTACTGAGTTGTTCAAGGGTTTGTATATTGATAGTACAGGAAGTGGGTGAATTTAAGATAGACTAATACACAGTTTATCAAGGAACTGATCTGGTGGGTTCCTAAATTTATGATGCCACTAATCTGGATAACAAAGATACAGGGACAGACTACAAGGTGCTTCAAATGTTACACTGCAGTTGGGAAAATGTTTTGAAATAGTATATATGAAAGTCTGCTAGAGATGATCAAATAATTACTTCTGTGCAGAGTAAAAGTGAGAACAAAAAGTGAGGTTTTTATGAACGTAAAAGGATTTTTCAGTACACAAAAAGGTGTGACAGGAAATCCGCGATAGAAGCCTGGCTATACAAGCAAAAGTTTGCTATTATAGTTAAAATTATTCCTGAGCTATTTTAAAACCATATCTGTCAGTTGTAGAGGGGAAAAAAAAAGAAACTCCATGTGTTATCAGTGTAGTCATGCTTTGCAAACAAATTCTGGATCTGGCTCTAGTTTTATGTTCTGTTAGATGGATTTTGAACAGTAGACAGAAGATTTTTAAGAGCTTCAAACTGGAGTTGATTTATAGGGCTGTTTTATGAAGTAATGTGGTTGGAGGATTCAGCCCCACAAAGGGAGTTAACAGCTTTGATGGTATACATTTGAAATAAATGGGAGTGCTGGAAGAATTAAAAAAAAATATGGGCAATTAGCATGTCAGAGTAGCAGTTGATCTACCAATTACCTACATAAATTAAGACACCTTAAAACAAGCACAGTCTGTGTTCTGGTAAACATTCATGTGAGAGAAGAATTGAAATCCCATGCTGTAGTGAAAAAAATTAGAAATGTGTGCTAGGAATAAAGCACACTGATTATCCATGAGTGAACATTGAGGCCATTCAATTAGATTAGTTCCAAGTATTTAATATTTAATTAAATTTTTTTTTCTTTCAAAGTTGTGCAAGCAGATAGGCCATAAATCTAAAGGAAGCACTTGAGACATTTTTGAAATATCCATTTGAAATTTCCATTGATTCCTTTAAGGAGAATGAACACTAAAGCAACTGGAAAGAAGGGGAGAAATTGAAGCAAAGAAAGAGGTAGTATCAGGGAGAAAAAAAAAAGACAGGTTAAAAGGAAAAAAAAAGAGTAAGCAAAGTAATAAAAAAAAAAAAGGCAACAAATATTTAAATCACTCTCCAAGTCAGTGTATATTTTAAAATAAGTTGTTCTGGAGTTTTTATAGCACAAGTTTTGCAGAGAAGCTTGAATTACGTAGAGACAAAGCAGCTCCAGTGACACCGCACTGAAATCAGCTTTTGTTTACACTTTCACTCTTTAGAGCATTGCCAGGCTCATGGCGATGGGAACTGTACGCGCATGGGCAAGCATGCTATAGGCTTTGAATAGGATTAGCAAACACAAAGGGTTTGCTCATGCGCATGCATCTCGTGTTTACATGCAGAGATGGAATTGTTAAACGTTAGCTTCTGTTTCAGTCTTGCCACGATCCTCTAGCTACTTATTTGTATACCTTTTCAGGATTTACACATTAATTTCACTTACCAAACAACTATAGAACTGCATTATGAGGTTTGGAAAACGGGTTGTCATGTATGGGGAAGAGGAAAGAAACCATTAAGGTTAAACAAGTTTGAGGAATTTAGTGAACAATGAGGGTGTTGGTTTTGTTTTTTTTTTTTTGCTTTGTTTGTTTGGTTTTTTAAAAAGAAGGCTGTGAGACAACAGATATAGTAGGAACAAGTTAGTCCATTGATGGAAAGAACATTATTGTTTTCTTGGGTATAGAAAGTGTTGTATTCTCATGTTTTTCAGAATAACATATAACTGCTATTTCTGTGGCAGCAACTCCTCACCTTCTGCATGCTCCTAAAGCTAGCCAATAGGAAGGAAGCATGAGGAAAATAGGGTAAATAGACAAAAACTAATCATCCTGTTCTTGAAGTCTGTTGCCAACCACACACAGACGATTTCTCCAGGTTTTTTTTGGATTAATAAAATCTGGAGCTTTGTGCAGATAATTCTTGTTGATGAATGGACGTCTGTGAAATTTTTAAAGGCAAGATCTAAACATTTGCTCAAATCAGCTGGGCAAAAAAAATAGAGGTGATTTGATATGCCTGAAATTTAAATTTTATTCTAAATATTTTATAAGCCAGCATTTTAATTGAAGTAAAAAATTATAGAAAGTAGTGAAAAAAGTAGCCTTTCAGTGCAATAACACAGATTCACATAACTCATTCTGAAATCAAAAGTTATATATATATATATATATATATATATATATATATATGACAAGAAACTTGACCTGAATAGTACACAACATGCTAAAACTTTCTGCTTGTTTCCAGCAGATTTTGAAAATAATCATTTAACCTGAAGTTCAGTTACTAATAAGCAGATAAAAAAAGCTGGTTTTTTATTCCTGATTTTTCATCTGTAAAATGGATACAATATTTGTAATATGTATTTCAGAGAAAATTCTGTGAGGCTTAATTTATAAATTGCTACCACCTCATATTCAGTTGATAGTCCCTGTCAACTGACTTGACAACAGTCAATCTGAACATACAATTGCATTCCCTCCTAGGATGTAGAGGATACTGGTTTATATCTTTGTTTCCTTTGTACTAATTCAAGGATTTGTATGTCAGGTAGGTGTATTAACCACAGAGCTGTTGGTGATCTTTGGTCATGGTTTGTCAGTCTCTCTCGTTGAAGCCAATAACACTCTGCATACTGGCTAAGTACTCCCTGGTACAGGGAATCATTGATCTAATAAGCCACTAGTTGCAGCAATTGCCTGAATTGCAAGAGATGAGATTCAGGTTCTGGTACATAAGTAAACTATTGTATTAGATACCCTAGACTCACCAGGGGATTTAGATAGCAAATGAGGTAGAATGGAAAGACAGAGAATGAGACTGAATTTATGATTGAAGTTAGTATATGTTCTCACCTTAGCTATATTGTTTATTCTAGACATATAAAATGTTATTCTCCTGATTCTGATGGGGGGGCTGTGTGTTGCATTTTTATTGTAAAATGTTTATTTTGTTATACATGTTCAGTGATTTTTTTTTTTTTTTTCTGCAGAGGTCCACTCTGTCCTGAAGTTTCCTCTCTTACACAGTCACATGCCAAGGTATCAAAGTCAAAACTATCCTGGTTAATTTCTCTTCTAGTATAATTTCCACATATTACTTCTGGTTTTGAGGCTGTGCTACACTGGGGACTTCCATGGTTGGGAAGCCAAAAGGAAATTATGTTTAAAGGAGTGCTACAGCAACAGTGTTACCAGGGTTTCTCAGTGCCACTGGTGGTTAAATGGAGTTACATCACATTTAATTTTTGTGTTCTAAGTTTCCTAGTCTGTAAAGCATTGACAGAATTGTTCAGAGTTTTGAACATCAAATTAAGAATGCCAAGTGCAAAACATTAGAACATAGTTCATTTCTTCCTTTCACCCCTTCCGTCCCCCACCAGTATAATGCTAAAGACAGTGCTACTGTCTTCTAGATGTAATAATAAACAAGTAGTCAAAATAACTGAATACAGGAAGGGAAATATAGTGGAGAAAGAAGATTGAGATTAGGACCAAACTCAATAGTCTGTAATTACAATTACATTGAATCTTTTAGGAGGTGTGAGCTGAAGCTTCCAAAATACTGTCTCCAGTTATTTGTCAGAATACAGTAAAAAAAAGCCTACTTTTTGAAGAATATTTATTTGAGTGAAAGTAACAAAAATATTGTTGATCTTCCTTCTATAGGGAATTTATAAGGTTAAAATAATGCGTAAAAATAGCATGTTTTTGAAGGTATGATAAGCATTTTTCAAAGAAATGCACTGTTGACAGTCCAGTAGTTAATATCTTGATAATAGCTGAGAGCCTTGCTTATGCATGAATGTTATGTGTGCAAAAAGTCCCACAGGCAAATGAGTATTGGATGTATTATAATTTGGGCATACATTGGGATGTATTATAATTTTTGGACATGAAAGCTGCAAGATAAAGATGAGTGCAAATAAAACTGGAAAATTGTGGTTTTGAGAGTTTGAAAAGCATACTGTGAAAAGTATCCTTGAGTCTGAATATATGAAAAAGAAAAAGAAAAAAACACAACACAAAAAAGACTAGAAAAAAGTAATTCCTAACTAATTAAAAAACCGAAATCACTACTTTCTGAAAAAAATTTGTAGCTAGCAAACAAGAAGAAATGTGCTTCCATGCCCAAGGCTCAGAACAGACCGTACTCTGGAAGTAAGGGAAAAAGAACGACTTCAAGGTATATTATACACATCTCTCTTTGTAATGAAATATTTTATTGCTATTTTTGTCTATCAGGTTATTTTTATTCATGTATGCTTCTACATTTAGATTTATTTATATAAATAAATGTATCAAACTTTTGGTCCTTCTCAGTCAGCTCCACCATGTAGCTATCTCTGTTCACTTGCATAGAGCACCAAAAAGTATTAGTGAACATAGGTGATTAATATTACAACAGTGAAACTGTCGCTTTCTGCTCAAGCACTTGTCAAGGCTGACAGTTAAACTCTGTTAACTCCTTCAGTAAAAGGATGCCTGATGAGCACACATGTGGGAAATACATCACCTGAGGCAACATGAGAGTGCACACTTAGGTGGTGCAGACTGATTTGTGATCAGACTTGTGATGGGAAACATGAGGCTCTCCAGGGTCTCCCCTATTTTGCTGAATCTTGGGCTCACGGACAAGAGAGAATCAGTAATTGTACCATGGCATTCAGGGGTTTCAAGCTGAAAAGCTTCAGCTCTGTAGATAGCAAATTCAAGGTTATGAAAGCAAGAAATGAATATCTGAACAAAAGAAAAGAGTAGAGAAATGCATAAAATCATGGGAGCAACTTTAAACTTCCACAAGATATGGACAAATACCAAAATAGGATGAAAATTGTCTGCAAGGTGGCAGAACATGGAATTGACACAGGCCGAGGTTGTCTTTCAGGACTTGGGAGTCACTTGTAGACCCTTTGGACCTCCCTTGGGCAGTTCAGGGAAGGCTGTCATGCTGGCACCATATCATGAGATTTAGAAGTGCAGATACAGGACCTGCAGGGTGAACCCAAAGCTGTGGGAGAAAGTTAGCAGCTAGGAGAATGTTTGGAGGTTGCATTGAGATGAGGATATATTGGAATAAGAACTTAGGAGCTTCAGATCCTGTGGGAACTAATGTCATCTTTTTATAAAAGAAAGCTGAGAAGATACCCTATGTAGCAGATGTGTCACATACCTTGTCCTTTGGTTTTATGAAAACTTTAGTATGCAACTTCTAGCATCAATGAAGTTTCCTAGGCCAGGCATAATGATACAGAAATTATGGTAGCAAGGCAGGAGTATAGCCAGAGAGGACAGAGTTGTAGAAAAGTTAATGTGCGGGGGGGGGGAAATAGCAGAATTTAAGGCAGAGGATAGTAGCTAAAGCCAAGAGAACATTCCTCTGTTTCTTTCTTTTACTCTGATTTAGTTATGAAGTTGTTGGATAAGACGACCATGCTAAAATCTTCTCAATAGAAAATGGTACTGTTTCTCTGCCTCCTACATTATAATACGTAAAATTCTGTAATTGTTTCTGTGGAATACATTAAAGGTATCTTACATAAAGAAAATGAGAAATTGTCATCAATGCATCTTTCATACGAATGCGAGCAACGAAGTTGCATTATGTAAATAACTGTATACTCTTAAAAATAGCAAATATGCTGTATTTTTGTAAATTTTTCTTTGTATTATAAATTTAAAATCTTGGGTTTGCTCTTTTTCAGTCCAAAAATAAGAAACCTGGAAGTACAAGGCACAGATGATGTTGATTGTATAGATTTTTCTTTAGCAAAAACAATAAGCAAAATTGAAGAAAAACTAGAGAGAGGAGGCTTACCAGATTGTCTAGATGATGATATTATTCCAAGCGTTGGAAATGAAATTGGAGCGGGTAGGTTTCCTCCCATGGTTAAGTACTTTTATTCTTACTTCCTGACTGTTAGAAATGGGTTCTCCTGGGGAAAAAAAGGAAGAGTTTCTGTAGAAATTACAGGGAAAGTTCTAAAGCCCTTAAGTTAAAGAAGGGGTTTTTTTCTTTATATAGTCCTAGAGGAAGATCAGGTCACATATGAATAATCATAGGAAAAAGCGAGTTTTTATCTTGATTTCCATCTTTGTAGGAAGATATTTGGGTGGTTACATATGTTGAATATGTGTATGACATTTGATTCATTTCATTGGGGAAACAGAAATACACAATGCTAAGCTTGTGTTTCCAAAAAGATGAGCTTCAGTCCTTTGCACAGATTCTGCCTTTAGAGGAAAAAGCCTTTCCTCAGATCAATGCTGTGGATCTTAGTACGTGGCTTAAATGAAGTAATGTTTCGGCTACAGTGCTTGAAAGAGAATCCTGCAGATACTTTCCCACTCCAAATGGTGTGTTTTATGTTTGTCCTAGAAATAGAGTGGGAAAGGGGATTGCAGCATTTGCCAGTGAAGCTAAAGGCATGATTCACATCTGTCTTCTTGGCTCTGGTGTGATAAAAGTGGGTTTATGTAGTTTGTTACAATGCTAAAGCAAGCATGAAGTCAGAGATTCACTGCAGTAGCACAAAATGCCAAAACCCTCTTTTAATCTAACAGCGTGATGTCAACAAGCATGCCAACACAGCAATAGCTTGATTTCTAACCTCATGTAATTCTGTGGAAGTCTTCTGTTAGTAAGCCTCCCAAAACAGATCTTCAGATACCTTTTTTATAGTTCTTGTTCCTGAACTAAAAAAGAAATTGCTTTGGATTGCATTGGAAGCTTAGACCACATAAATTCAAGGTAACTCCAGAAGAATTATTACTGATGTCTAGTAATCAGGTCTTGTGGACCAAGGGCATGTGTTTGAGTATTGAGAATTGTTTCTATAACTTCAATGATGAAATAAAAATACTCTGGATTGATTTTTGCTTTTTAAATTTGATATTGACTATTTAGAACACTCTGAATGCCTCCCTATTATGCTAGATAAGTTATTGCAGAGCATGCTAGCAGTGTCAAACTCTCAGAACAGTTACAGTTTTCACAAGGAAGTAGATGTAGATACTAAATAGGCCCTGTTACAGAGTGGGCTGATCCCTTAGTGGGAATCTCCTAGTAAGGGATTCCTTAGGCTTATGTGCCTGTGCTAGACTTTTTAGGCCAACATGCTGATAAGGTTCCATAGCATTGTCCTTTCCCTGAGCTTCTTGCAGTGCTCTTCCTGGATTTAGGTTCCGTATCTTTATTTTATGATCACAGGTTATCACAGTGCAGCCATTTTTCTGCCAACACAGTAGCTTACGTATTATTTTTCTTAGGGGCTGTTTTTGTGGGTTATAACTCAACTCTGCAGTAACAAGTAAGGATAGAAGCACACAGACATGTAGAAGGCTGAAGATGAAGCTCTATTTTTATCTAATATACCCCTCATACATATGAACAAAATACCTGAATGTATTGTCACACTTCATGTTCATCTTCAGATTATCTCAGGAGTTCAAGACACCTATTCTTTCTTGTAGGGTATCAGAGTCTCCCAGATGTCCTTTTCTTGTTTACCATTCCCTAAACTGTTAGTTACTTTATAGCCTAAGACCATCCTATTAAGTGATGCACCTCCCCCTTATCAGACGCATCAAGTGATTAAAATTGACCAATTAGGAAGCTAATTGTTTTGTTATCTTTACCTCTTGTGAGCATTCAAACTCATTTTGGATCATAGCCACCTCCCAAGGCTGTTCTGGTTCTAGTTTTGCTCTTGGATTTTCAACAACGTTTACTACTAAGTGCTCTTAATGACACAGAGCCATCTAAGACAGAAGAGAAGTTGGCTGTGGACTAATAGCTGAGTAAAAGAGGAAACGAAATGTCAAAAAGAAAAAAACCAGTTTTTGCAGGTAGTGGTATAGTCCTAGAGTGATCTGTTGCGGAGCTTACATTGTTCAATACACAGAAAACTACTCTGGAAAAAAAGGAATGATAGCTGGTAAAGAAATTTGTATATGAAACAATGATTTTAGGATAGTTACAATTGACATTGAAGTGTTGTAGAAGAATCTGATAGTACTGCGTGAGGTGATACAATGGAGGTTTATAGTCAGCATTAAAGAGTGCAAAATAATGCTGATAGAAAAAACAACTCCAATTACACCTACTTCTAAGTTGGACTCTGTTTAGTTATTACTAATTACGGTGTCTCCAAAAGCATAAACTTATTGCTTGTTCACAGTGGAAAAAGCAAATTGATTGTTAGAAATCCTTCAGAAGATAACAGAAAACAAAATATTTTACCGTTATCATTATGCTATTACATAATTAATGCTACCCCATCTTGAGTATGACACACAGTTCTGCACACCCCATCTCAAAACCAGGATGTAGAACTAGGAAACATACAGGAAAGAGTATATAGTAGCAATTAGAAGCGTGGAGCAACTCGAATTTGAATCTTCAATCTGAAAACAAAACAATTGAGGGCAATGTGAAAGATTTTGTAATGAAAACAGTGATGGTGAAGGGAAAGCTGTCTTTTTGTAATGCAGACACTAGTAAATGCCACATTAAATTGGATCTAAAGCAAGCAATACAAAATTTTTCTTTCACATAATGCATGATTAAATTAGCCAACTCATTGCCACAGGATACTGGGAATGCCAAACTACCATATGTTTTATGAAGAAAATCAAACAACTTAATAATATAGAAGTACATGAAAGAGCATGAAACTTGATGGCTTCAATAGGGTCTCCATCTTAGGATAGCCACTAGTTACCAGAAGCTAGCAAGGATGTAACAGGAGGAAAAAAGTCAGTCTGTATCTTATTTTTTCATGGTGTTTTCCTAAATCCTACTTACTATTGGCCTCTGCAGAGTTACGACTTAAGCTGCAACTGACAGTTGATACAGGAGGGTGGGTGAAATAAAAAGATTTCCTATTACAGCAAATGAACACATGTACCCATCCATCGCTTCACGTTCCGCTCCAGATACTCCTCCTCCACTTTATTCTTTTCCCTTTGTACCTACTGTGAATAATGGTTATTCCTGTGTTAACTTGATCCTCATGCTGTTTCCATGCTTTGTGCCTGTGGAAGTTCAGGGGGAGTTCCTTGTGAATGATCTGGGGAAAGGGTGGGGAATAGGGAGTAAAAGAACATACTGTTCACACACAGCTTGTTTTGTCGTGACAGTAGTATGTTTCTTAGCTGTCCAAAAGCAAGAATGTACTTTGTTTGGAAAAAAACATCTGATTAAATTGGTTTAATTTTAAACTATTAACTGAATAATGTTAGCAGTGTACTTTAAAAAAGCATAGACTACTGTGTGGGAGGGGTATTTACCTATTAGGAGGGTTTTGCAGTCTACATTTAATTACTTGTGAGCAGTTTAAAACTACTTTGGGTATAACTACACGAATTGCAGCTACAGAATGACTGCAATGTAGACATACCCTACAATATAGTTTTCTTGACTTCAATCTCAAGGAATGCTGTAGTGTATAGCATAGTATGATTAAAGTTTCTAATAAGTTTCAATTTTGAGAATTATGAATCTTTTACATTTTAAAGTTCAGTCATTAAAAGGAAAAATGTATACAAAGCTTTGCCTAAGAATGAGAAACTTGCAACATTTATTTAGAAATCTGAGTTTTTATTTGCCTATTTCTCTTTAATAATTATAAACAACACTGTGTTTTTAAAAACACGAAGATGAAAGTGAGTTCTTATATCAGTCTTGCTTCTTTTCTGCATTGAATAATGAGTACTTGTGTATATTGAATGTAACCTTTTATGTTCACAGAAGCTCAAATCAGATTTCTTAAGGCAAAGTTACGTGTTACGCAGGAAGAGCTGGATAGTGTAGTGTGCGAATGCAGGAACAAGGTAAGAGCCGAGTTTTCGTATCTGTAGAAACGGAGTAGGTTCCCCTTTCACAAATAATCACGACAGAATTCCCTCATCTTTCCTTTGCAAGTATTAAGAACTAAGGTTCTACTTTTTAAAATTTCCTAAGAATTTAGAGTCAAGAATAGTAATTTCTTTATAAATGTTATCTTGGGCTAAAAGCTCGTGAAATAAATATACTTAATTAAAAATAATTTGGGGCAGGAAAGAACCACTAGGAACGAAGACGTGCTCCAGCTGTAGGGACGTTACGCTGCTGCAGAGTGCCCTAGCCACCACTGCTGGGAAGGAGAGCATTTCCAGAGCCTGAGAAAAAGGAGGAGAATACAGTAGCAGTCAAATACAGATTTTGGTATACAGAATGAAGACGAGTGGTGCCCAGAGCTGGGTGATGGGAGGAGAGGGATGTTTAGGGCAGAATGAGAAAGAAAAAAGCTAGAGAAATTTAATCAGGTGCTTTGGGTGTCCTTGGCGGAAAAAAGTGTGGAAACCAATGATCTGTGATCCACTTTAAGTGGAATATTGTAATCAAAACAGGAATCAGGCTTTCTCCGTTCTCAAGATTACACTTGGTGCGAAAGACTGTATTTCAAATTACATGTTTGGGCAGATCAGACTGAAGTTAAGGCAGTGTGAAGCTACACTGACACTGATACTTTACCGTTAGAGTGTACTACAAGTGAGCTTTATGATCTGCACTGTCTGGCAATGTGTTTTCAGGTGATGCTTAAACATCTCTTGAACTGTAAAACCTGAAATAGTTTGTGTCTGTCTGCCAGAGGGATCACCTCTTTTTCATGCATTTGTAATCAAGCAAGGCTTTTGAAGTAACTTTCCATTTTATACAATTAGATTATTCTTAGTTGTGGTCTCAACTTCAGAATGCATTTTTCCACCTATTCCCCAGGCTCAAATGTGATGATGACATTCAGAACATATGGCAAACCACCTATATGTATTCTCTCAAGCTTTTAATTTAGAGTTAAGGAGCAGGGTGATATTAAATAAGGTTTTGAGATAGGTACCTGGAGAAAATCTTTAGAAGGAATTAGATTTTGATATTTTATATCTGTATTTCATTTTTATCAGTACAGTTGGTTCTGCATTTTAATACTTTTATGCTGTGATCAGAAGTTGTTACATTAGATTTTAAAGACATTTTCATTTTCAAATCAAATACAATTTTGTCAGTAGCTATTGAACTTCATCATTCCATGCCAAAAATACTACAGAATTCAGTTACTATAGCAGATGACAGAAAACAACCTTGTACCTATTCTTGTCCTGCTCCCACAGCACTCTGTATGCAAATGTATTGTTTTGGGTACTAGTTTCTCTAATGTGAAAATAACTTTATTACGTTCAGAAGGTCACAAAAATTTCATATTGGCAAAGCCGTGAGATAGAGTCAGGGTTTTGTTCCAATTCACAGTCCAATTATTATAAGGAAGCAGTAAATCTGTTTTAAATATAAAGAAGTGGGAGTTTCTGAGGCGCATGCGGTCACATGAAACTTAGGGTTAAGCACGTTTATTTCCCAGGTGAGAAGCCTGTATTCCTAGGGGCTGAGAGGACAGGAGAGAAAGACTTATTTTCATAGAAACTCCATTTCTGTATGTGCCTTGATTTCTTTTCCTTAAAGAAATGAAGAGCATAATGTATCTCTGAAATAACCTACATTAGTATTCACTTATAATGTTTAAAAGGTTATAAAAGAAAAATGCCTTGAAATTATAATGCTTAATGTGGGATGTAATTGCCAGTAGGTCATGAAGCTAATACAGGATTCACTTGATGTTAAGAGAATCTTGAATTTGAATACTTGATGTATCCTGGATCATTAGCTTGCTTTTAAGTCAAAACCAGATAATCTCCTAAAACATAATGGACTGATTTATCAGTAATTATATTCTCTTTTTCCCCAGAATTTTTCCTAATGTGTGCATTTAGCTATTCTCACAAAAATGTCACAAAATGTCTTATGTGCCACTGTTACTCATATCATTCTATAACATTTTGATAGTTAGTTCTCAAAACCTTTGAACTATGAGAAATTAAATGTTTTACATACCACCACAAGGCAGTTCCGAGTAAAAGACTGCAGAAAATTAAATGAGAAAAGTGTTACTGTTTTTTGAAGTATTGTCCTGGTAAACCGGTGTTCTGTTTTCTTAGTTCGTCTTAGTTGTTTCCTTTCTTAAAATTGTTGTAAAATCCATCATGAAGGATCTAAACATTTAAAAGTAACATAATTTTTTAAAATCATTATCTCCATGTCTACAATATGTATATTTTTACTGCCTTTTATTTACAAAACATTACTATTGCATTATCTTACTGCTTCCTTGCAATAATTTAGTTGGGTTTTTTGCTAATTACTGTCAAACAGGATGATGAAAATCAGAATTTAAAATCTCGGCTTAAAGATGCTGAAGAAGAAAACACCAGACTGCAACGAACAATCAGTATGCAACATTCCCAGACTGAAAAGTACAAAACGTTGTCACAAGAAGCAAACAAAAAAAGTGAAGGGTTACAGCAAGAGGTCATTGCGCTAGAAAAGGTATTGCAGATATGAGTCTCATTGATTTAATGAAAAGGAAAAAACCGCATCAAATCACCCTCTGTACCCTCGTTTGATAGAGTAATATCCAATGATCCCAATAGCATTTCAATCTCTGATAATAGTTTTAGAAATTGTATTTTTAAATGGTCTAATCACTTTTCTAAAGGAAGAAATAATATATTTTTCTAATTGCTTTTCTTCTGCTTCTACAATCATATATTTCTGTATTTCAAAATTAAATTCTTGTATAAAAGACCCGCAAGAGACAAAACAACCTTTTCAGAAACTGCTGCCAGGTTCACAAAGGAATCTTGAAAAATACAGAGACATTTTATTTTTCTGGTTTTAATTATAATTGTTAAAAATTACTTCTGGTAATAAGAGTTTTATTGTAAACTGTAGAACCTGGTGAGCATTTTGAAAAAAAAAACAACCACCTGCAGCTTATATTAGTATCTTCTGCAGGTAGAGGAAAGGATGAGTCTTTGTTCTTGAAAATGGACTGTTTGAAAATCAGCCGCTCCAATTTGGATGAATCAAAATTAACCTGGCTCCTGCTGTAGGCCACATATGCAAAATTGTATATGTGCCTAGTTGTAGCAGATGGCCTGCATACACAGCTTTGTTTGTTTGGAACTTAATCTAAGAGCAGCATGTGTTTTTCTTTAATTACTCAGAGCTAGAGAGGTTGACTTCAAAATCATGTAATACATACAGTATTGTGTAGTACATTAATACAATCAGGAGAATGTTTCACTTAAAAATTTGGGGAAAACAGACACAACTCAGCCTAACAAAGTCTCATTATACTTCCATTAAATCATGCTATGCATTTGTATAGGCATGCTTTCATCTTAACACTATGTAGTTCTGGCATTCTAAAACTAAAATGTTCTAAGTTTGTGTGTTCTTTTTGTGCAGGTACTTGGAGGTTTTAAGTTCCCTTAATTAAGTACCCTGATTGTTGATTCTGTCAGGAAAAATATTCAATAGTAGTACTCATACTACTCATCGGCTCACAGTAAATAGGGCTAAGAGACTTACAAAGTCATTTAGTCCATTCTGTTAAACCAAGACAGGATAGATCATATCCAAACCATCATGGACAGAAGTTTGTTTAACCTGTACTTAAAGCCTTCTGTGATGGCAATTTCCATAATTTCCTTAGACAGTCTATGCTGGTTCTTGTATACCGTCACAGTTAGAAAGTTTATCCCAGTATTTAGGAGATGTCTGTTGTGATGAAAAGTTTATTCGCTTCTGCTGTACAGCTACCACATCCAAAATATGGTCGCTTTCCTCACTTGTCTTTGCTCTGGATTTACCATCCTCAGTTGCTTCAATTATTCCCAATAGGTGGTGTTGTCTAGAATTTCTCAAGGTTACTGATCAGACATGGTCATGACAAACAGTGGTAGCTCTTTAAAATACTGAGAAGGCAAAAAAGGCAGGTGTATGTAATGAATGGTTTTCTGCTAATTCAGAAGTTATTTTACATATATTTCTGATATAAAAAATTGTCTAACTGCCAAAACCGTGCATTTAAAGATCATTTTGCAGTAACTGCTTCAATCTCCTATGGACTGAGCAATCTGAAAACTGTTTTATTCTTTAGGTATGAAGTATTATTCAACGCTATATAAAGAATGTAGCTGTAGCTTAATTCTAGAAATGTTTAAAAAAAATTTGCTGTGAACACAGGCCTGAATTTGTACTGCTGGGTCACTAAACTCTCAGACTCATTCAGTCTAGAGAAAGTTTTCTGTATAGTTGAGATAGCACAAATGTAACCTCTGATTTTTGGGCTTTTACTGCTTTTGTCGTGATTTCTGTTGTAACATAAATAATAGAAGACTTAAGTTGTGATACATGCTTTCCCAAGCTTCCTTAGATTATCAACAATTCATGCAATTTCATTAATCCCCCAGCTACGTTTTTTGTATGTGCCTAGGCAAAGATTCTCACCTAGTTTTCACAATTTACCTGAAACATGGTAATTTGTTATTTTTACATCTCATTCTTTCGGCGTTTGGTCTCTGTAAACATTTCTGCTGGAGCACCCACCTCAGGCAGCAGCTGAATTCTGATGCTCCCTGAAACTTCCATCCTCTTCTTTCCAGCATTCTGCTTTTTTTCCCATCTAGTTAATCTAATAAATTATGCCACCTCTCCTGTCTTTTTTTTGTCACCTGTCTATAAGAACATTCCTTCCTCTGTGTTCTCTCTCACTTGTTAATTCAATCTAGCTATAATGTTGGATAAAGGTCAGGGAAACACCAAAGTTGTGCTCTTACTCCTTTTAAGGCTACGTGCAGGGATTTTATAATGTGCCTTGAAGGAGGGCTTGATGTTACACAAACATTATCTCTCAAATGTTTTTGGGGGTGGACAGGTGTTGCTGAGCTTTCTAAAGATAGAAGTGCTGTGTATGCTTTCTACTGGGAGGAAAGAAAGCCTGCTGGGAAGGTTACTCATACACCAGGTCTCTGGTATCACACCCCCTGCTGCTGTTCAAGTGCCTCAGCCACTCCAGAACAGTGGAGGAAATCCAGAGATTGAAATGGGATGCAGTTTTAGAACATAGTAGTTTTTTCGCCTCTTAGAGAAACATTATATGAGAAAATTAATCCAGCTTTTTGTTAAAGTGTTGAAGAATTGGCAGAAACCTTGCCTACTTACAAAATAAAATACTTATTTTGGGCATTTTTAAGATGAAAAACTTGGAGTTGAATATATTTAACAATATATCCTCACTGGATGACTTGCAAAAAATCCTTCATAAGGTATTACGTATGACACTAAATGTCAAAAAGCTCTAAAAGAATTATTAGAATTCTTCCATTAAATGATATGTTTAGCTGATACGTAGCTTGCATTGCATGCAGACTATTTTTTTGGTCATTAAATGCTTGAAAGGCTATATTCCAGAACTTTTCATATTAATGCAGAATAAAATACATAGCACAAAAGATTTAGTTGACCCTATCCATACCTCCATCATCTTGATACAAGACAAAGAGGTTTGCATGCTGTGCAGCTTGTTTTCTGTGGAAACATGGGAGTGAGTTTCCAGCAAACAAATTTGCGTTCCCTGGTGATGCACGTGCATGCGTTCCAGGGAGGGGCTCCGCTGCCCTACTAGCCAGGCTTTCACCCATCTTTTTTTAATCAATCAGGTGGATGGGTTAGCAACAAAATAAAAACGTTGAAGCAGCATCTGTTTTTGTGAACAGAGGAGACACATTCTGGAGGATTAGTGAGATGCATCTTCCTCTCCTGTTTTCTTCATCCATGTTGGAGAAGATTCAAAGCTTCCCAGAAATACCTGTTCCAGTCATAACTTTACCATAGCATCTTTGCTGCATATACTTGTCAATTAGTATGTATTTCTTGGATAAGTGATATAGAAATTAGAAGCGGAATTGAGAAAATAGAACAATTACTCAGAAATTATGAAATTATGTAGTCTGAGGGTAAAAGGTTAACAACAAGCCCCTCTCTATCCTGATTTGGTTAAAAGAATCTTTTTGTGCCCATGACTAAAAATCTGATAGTCTTTAAAAAAACAAAACAAAACTATTTCTTTTTCACAAATGACAAGATGTGCTCTTTCTGCCAGAATTGTTTATTTCTTCTACTTTGTCTTTTATCTATATTCCCTGATCTTTAATCTCATTATTCTGTTCCTCAACTTGGTGTCTTTTTCTCATTTCACCACTTACAGCACTATGAAATGCTACCATCAGAGACAAGAGGGAGCTGTTTTGATTGTTGCCATAAACACTTGATGAACTATTTTCTGCTAGATGAAATACCCTCAGCCATCTTCAGGAGGCTGTTTTAACTTTTTGTTGGTAATGGCATGTAGTAATCTCTGGGGAAAAGAGGTAGAAGAAACAGGTGGGAAGAAGCAGCTGGGAATATTAGCCACCATTCCAAAATCTGCCATAGAGTGGACATACTGACATGTTTTTCTCTTTTTCTGACTGAGCATACAAGGTTTTTCAGTCAGTCCTGTGGTCTTACATGATCAGCTCCACAGTTACTCTAAGAAAAGTTTAAATCAAAGAAGAGAAAGATCCCTTTCCAAGATTTCAAAGGAGAAGGGGGTGTTTTAACGGTGGAATTAATGGTCTTTGAGACCATTTAAGCTTAAATGAATTTAAGATTCTATCTGCAGTCCAAAGAAGTCCACAGCCTTTTAAGTTTTCAAGGGTGCACCTTGCTGTAAATGTATTGTCTATATGGGATTGATTAAAATACCACGAGTCATAACGTTTGTTTTTATCCTTTGCTTCTTAAATAGGAATTGGAGAATCTAAAGCGTGTACAAAAGCAGGCTGCAAGCAGTCAGAGTGCAACAGAGGTTCGCTTAAACAGGGCTCTGGAAGAAGCAGAAAGGTATAAAGTGGAGCTGAATAAACTGAAGCAAAGTAACAAGGTACAGTAGCTTCAGAAAACAAGTTCCAACCTGTAATCACTCAGTAATGCTAGAATGAGACAAAAGGCTTGATCAGCTTTGGAAGTATTGTGTCTCTTACAGACAGTCCCAAAATTAACTTAGGGCAAATCACCAAAGGGCTTGGTAAGTTATCTCAGACAACACTACTGCAGCCTATGCAGGAGAAAGAGATATACAGAATAAAGTATAGCCTTTCTGATTTTCCCCATTTGTGTGAAAATTAGATGTGTTTAGAAAAAGGGAGAAGTACATATACACAGGCAAACCATGGGTGTTATCTTTGAGAGTTTTCTTTTTTTAAGTTTTGATGTGGGAATATCTTGATTAATCCCGTTTCTTTTCAGATATGTCATGTGTGGCAACTGTTTGTCATTTTGTTATGTAATGCCAAGTTTCGTTGGTTAAAGCACCACTTTCATAAACAATACGTTTCTCCTTTTCTTCCCATGGTAGGATGTAGCTAACCAAGAACTCAAAACAATTGAAGAATTAAAAACAGAAAACAAGAAACTGCAGAAACAAAAAGGAGAGCTAATGACAGGTTTTAAAAAGCAGTTAAAGTTAATTGATATTTTAAAGCGACAAAAGGTAAGGACCAGAGTACTGTTACATTACAGTTAACAACCTCTAGCTAAATGTGTCTGTTGTCACGTAAGGTAATCATGTGAACTAGAGCCCCAAGACTGGGAAGTTTCAATGCAAGGAAGCAGCAGCCTCACTTTTATTAGCCCATATTGCTAACATCTTGCTTTGCAGCAAAGGCTGATCTCCTTCTGAATTGACCCCATTCCTAACTTGGAACACATCCTGTCGTGGTGAAGGTTTACTACTGACAAGCTTTAGGACCAAGAGTATTTATTTGTTCAAGAACAATTACTGTTACTGTTCAGGTAATAACAGCAGCTCCCTTTGGTGCTGTGTCAGTAGAATCCATTTTAGCATGTGAGTGGTTTTTTTTTTTAGTTTTTTTCCCCGCAGCCTATTACTTGTCGTATCGGCAGCCGCAACAGCCTGCCCTCTCAGGAGTGAGCCATTACATTTCAGACCTACAGTCTTCCTGGGTTCTCAACGTGTGTTCTTCTGCATTAACAGTGTTTCTTTTTATTTGTATTCTGAGGTGTTCTATATATGTACAATTCTGCCCAGGTGCAGATCTCTGTGTGTGTCAGACAAAAAAAAAGAAAAAAAAAGAAGAGAGCGAGTGCTTATCCTAGCTGTGAATTTACTAGATTGAAGGAAGGGAGTTGATCTCCTTCCTTTCATAATTCCTGGAATATCAGCATACTTTGAATCACACACAATGTAGTAACATCTGCATGGCTGCATGGGTGTTCCCATCCACACTGCACTTGCAGCTAGCCTTATTTTGAAAGCTGTTTGATTCTACGTTCATTTCATATCCCCCTCAGGGCATAAAAGGGAGGGCAGGGGCTGCTGCCTTTTAGTTTCTTTAGCAGCTGAAGTGGAAATGGAAGAGGATGGGTAGTAGAATACTTGCTGACAATTCATGCTGAACAATGAGTGATACAGCTTTCACAGAACGGTGTTGTAGCGAAAAGTGGATTAATACTTCAGATAGAATGTAGCTAAAAATGTATTCAGCTATCTTATTTGATAAAGCTGTACTGATGTCCCAAAAAGCAGGGGTGTTTTACTTGGAAAGAGAAACCTTGGACAATGCAGAGTGGGTAAATATATTTCTCAAAATACATTTTCAGCATAGACCTGTCAAATGAGCTTTGATGGTACAAATTGAAAGAACCTGTGAGTTTACATGAAAGGAAATCAAAGCGAGAGGAGTGTATACTAAGAGATGTTGCCCAAATCAAACAATTTCCCACTTACTGATGCATTTAGGTCTTACAGTTCCATCACATCTTTCGCTTACTAAATACTTGGGATTAAGCGCTATCATTTGTATCAGTTTTCCTTCTGCGGCTGCAGCAGACGTGCAGAGCTATGGGCTTCACAATTGCCTAGATAGGATCTTAACATCACAGAGTGGTTCACCTCTGATTGCTTACTCTGCTGAATCTAATGCGATTCATTTCGGGATGGAGTTAATGCACTGCTTTTTGCGCTCTCAAACCAAAGCTGTAAGAGAGCTAAAGCGAGCAACGTATGGTGACTTGTTGAGCAGAAGCACCTTGGAAGGGCCAGCCTTTGAGATAAGAAAACAGAACGTTTGATTTACCCTTTGAGCACTGCAGCCATCACCAGACATTTTGTAAACACTCTTGAAGCTGTTGAGCCCCCCTACAGAAAGAATGGTTCTGTATGAAGTGGCAACTTCATGTAACAAAATACACATACTTATCGTAAGATTTAGGAACTGCAATACAGAAATACACCTTCAATCTAGAATGCCTCTCCAGCACAGGGCAAAGGAGGGTAGGTAACTGGAATAAGAGGAACTGGGGCTGCTCCTGTATTTCCAGTGGAAGGGAATTTTTCTGGCAGTAACAGGCTGCAGAGGAGGTCTTGGGGACTCATCTAACGGGAACAGTGCTAGCTTAGCCTTCGGCTGGCCCTTCTAGCTCTTCAAGTTTATTTTGAGAATGAAAAGAATACAGCATTTACTCAAAATATACTCTATACATTGTCCTCTGGAACATGAATTCACTGAAATGGGTGTCAAAGAGCAGTATTTCTGTTTGTGAACCAAAAGCATATTCTCAGATAAACTTCACAAAACTTCATTAAACATATTTTTAAAGAACTATGAATACTGTATCAGACTTCAGATAGTAGAGGAAGCCACTTACCTTTTCTTATTAAAACGTTTTTTACTGACAGAAGGAAGGTGCTGTTAATTCTCCTTTCAGAACAGACCATGATTGGAAGAACCTGAAAGAGAAGGGCGCTGACTCTGCCTTTTATAGCTTCTGGCAGAGGGGAAGGGCCACTAAAGCTCGCATGTGCTCAATATACGTAATCACCCGAAGAACTTCAAGTCTGCTTCACACAAGCCTTTTGTTGAATGAATGAGGAAAACCTCATTTGGGCCATTTGTGTAGTATTTGTGTGGCAAATTCAGATGCACATAGCAGGTACAGCTAGCCTGAAGGGGAGAATATGCTACCGCATGCAGAGTGATAGAGGAAAAAAATCCCCCAAAGGTATTAAATACCAGTAGCAGGATGAGTTGCAGCTGGCAGCAAGTAGTTTCTGGTGTTCCAGCTGGTCTCTTCAGCCCATTCTCTACTTGCCCTGAGAGAGAACATTTAACAGAAAAATCTTAGTTTTAAAAGGGATTAAGGGAAGTTACTCTGAGCTTTACAGAGCTGGAGGGTGTTACACTGCCTGTGGGAACTGCAACACACTGTTGTTGTTTTGAACTGGCAATATATCTATAGATAAAAAAAATCCACAACAGACTCCTTGTAGACATGAATTTTTTCCTGTTCTTCAAAACATAGCCATTTTATTAAAATTTGCAGTAAAAAGTATTTTGCTGGGATACTTTCCTTTCCACTTTGAGTGATGATAATAGGTAAAGAGATTACACTCTGGTGTGGGGATGAGGACGGGTGGCACAGCTGTGATCTCTGCTGTGCCATCAGCTGGAACCCAGCAAGCTTTCCGGGCTTTCCCGCTGCTGTCCCTCTTTGATGGGTAGTTCTCTGCAAATACACAGACATTTAGTGCTTGTTTTCTCATCCAACGCCGATGACGTTTTTCCAAGCAATTGCATTATTTGAACAGAAAATACACTTGTTATAAGTTAAAAAGTTTGTTCCTTTCAGTGTTCCCTTTAAAGTAATGTGCCATATCCTATGTAGTGGAAATACAAATTCAGAATACTGAATGATTTTTCAACATATACATATGTACCCATGTGGGGGGGTGTATGTGCCACAATGGGCCGTAGATGTATGGTGTGATACACAGCAACACAGCTACCCGTGGTCAGCTCCAGGTATTTCTTGTTAAGGTGTAGTACAGTTACTGTTTGTTTTATGCTGATGGTTAATTTTGAATGGTGTTACATTATTTTGTTAAAATCCTCATTTAACATTAAATCACGCATATTAGAGGCGCTAGCCTGAGGTATTTTTAAAGCAATATAAGGAAATAAGAAAAGCTATTGGTCCTGTTTTACTAGAGATGAAGTTGCAATGTTTAGCTTAAACAGGTGAACATCCATCGAAACCATAGTACAAAAACCCAGAATGACAGCTTTGAAGCCCCTTTCAGCTCTCCCAATTATACAGGATTTTGTATTGGTCGTTCACATTATTTTAACTTCTGCTCCTAATTTTTGTTCTTTTTTTTTTTTTTCTTTTTAAGATGCACATTGAAGCTGCTAAGATGCTTTCTTTTACTGAAGAGGAATTCATGAAAGCTCTTGAATGGGGAAATTATTGATTCCATAAAAAAAACAACTTCTGTTTGAAATACATGTCAGATGGTACATTACTTTGGCACTGTATGTGAATGCTTGTTAATAATAGTTAATACCTGTATATCCCAGTGAATTGATTTTGTTGAGTTTGCTTATGTTTAGATCATTTAACTTTTATAAGCCTGATAGCTTGTGTTGTAATACCATATGAAATACACATTTCGACTGAAGTTTCAGGCCAAACTGGCCATTCTGTAATGAGCGGAGAAGCACAGACCGTGCAAGAAATGTTCCAACAAGTGAACTTTGTTATCCATTTGCTCTGTTTTAGCATTTCAAACTATACCTTATCTAAGGTAATATTCAGTCCAAAGAAGTCAGGGTTTAGTCTCAGAAAATGCCTTGTTGCAACAGAAATAAATTAACCAGTGATCCAGTTGAGAAGAAAATGTCATGTCCTTTTTAAAACACGTGGTTGGAAAATTGGCCTTGTCTGTTCTCTGTAACAGATATCCCCTCAAAGCTAGTTGGCCTGGCGTCTAATTTAAGCACCAACAGCTCTTTTGTAGAAATGATCATAACTTGTTTTAGTACTACATCTTACACCCCTGGCTGGCAAAAACATAGAGGAGACTTGCCCCTCACTGTCCAGAGAGACTCCACAGTCTGATACAGTTGTCTTGTTTAAAATGGCTACTTGTGTCAAGGTGAAAATACCACATCTTTCCCTGGCCATCAGCTGCTGCAGTCAGGAGCGATGGCTCCATATTCACAGGTGCTCTACAAGCATTACATCCTTAAAGATTTAATTATGTCATCATTACCATCAAGAATGAGACAAAAGTTGGAGTGCAGATGAGCTGAGCATGTACATGAATGTACATGTACATGAATGAACAGGAGCAAAGGAAGCCCGTGCTGCTCGCATGAACCTCTGTCAAACCTCAGCTGTTCCAATGGATCCCTCCCTCAGAGCAATTGCACAGGAACAGGGCACACAAGTAGGAAGTTTATGCACTGAAACAAAGGTACAAACGGTGATTCTGACCGCAAAATGGAAACATGTCTCTGCTTAGATCCTATTAGCAAACTAACATGAACTAACAGTGAAACAAGGAACTCGGACCTACCCCTTTGAGATGAGACAAACTAGGTTTCGATTAGTATTTTAATAGTGTAATGCCAATGTGGATAAATCTTTAAATTACAACCAGAAATAGTGCATTAAGAGAATTTTGTAGTCCATACTGAAATACGCATGTGAATTTACACTAGCTTAGGTTTCTGCAGAGTTGCTGGAGAAAACATTTTTAACATTGCTACATCACTGAGAATAATTTAGAAATCCATTGCAGTTTATTGATGAAAAATGCAAGTACAACGTATGCTTAAATAACACTAGCTGCTCATCAGTTTAGAACTCCAGTGTTAAAATGGAGACTTTTAATGATATTGAAAAGGAGTTCCTCACTGTTAACAGCAAGTGGAAATTTTCATTAGAAATGAGATGACACCTAGTGGCAAACCAGGAGGTGAGATGGGGGAAATTTCAGCTCTCTCCTGAAAATGCATTACCTCATCTCTTCTGATAAGCCAATCTAAATTCCTCCCCAAGCATGTTAACGTCATCTTCGTCTTTGAGTATTCCCTGCAATAAGGAGAAAGAAACACGTCAGGAGGTAAAACAAAGTAGAGAGATTATTGTGGATCCCTGAAATTTTCAATGGAAGTGGATGTAATAGCTTGTATCCGTGGCACCGGTGTTACCTTTACAACAAACAGCCCTGAAAACCATCACAGGACTTCAACAGGCGAGTTTCCCATCGGTGTACCTGCTGCTGACCTAGAACTGCCCCTTTTGTTCTTCAGGCAAGAACCCCGCAAAGACTCCAACGTGAGCACTATACGAAAGGCAACATTTAGCTGCATTCCCTTTCTAATGAAAGTGATTCTCGTCAGCGCAGCACAGGGGCAGGTTTAGCACGAGAGGCACTGGCTGGGGTGGGGCTCTGCCTCCCCCTTTAGTTGTGTTGAAAGGAGCCCATGCAAAGAAATTATTCTGGAAATCGGCCGATACTGAACAACTCAATCAGAAACTATGTTTTGGGGAAGGGAAGCAGGGCAACCCAGAAATCTAAATCTCTAACTAAATCTAAATTCATTTTAGGGCTAAAAATGTGTGTGACCCACAGAACATACCTTGCAGCATTTGGAAAAAAAAATAAATTACAAAGTGCGTTTACACTGGAGACTTTAGAATTAGGTAGCACTGTTCTATTTAACTATTTGGAGTGAGGTAACATGATGCGTGACCACACGATTCGGGCACAGCCTCGAAGCAGAGACAAGAACATCAATACCATGGAAGAGGTGTGAGCTGTGGACACTCTGAAGTAGCCAAGACTTCCTACAGCAGTAAATTCAAACCAGAAAACTCTGTCAAAATATTGCCAATTTGAGTTATCCTTTAATTAAATCTGCATTAGAAAATAACTCACTCCAAATTTTACAAATTCGCGTACCAAATTAGCATATTAATATTTGAATAAAAATCCTACGCTGCTATATTTACAATATTTTCCAGTATAGCAGCAAAGCATTTCTTTAAATAGTTGGATAATTCCCTCCCAACTGTAAACACATTTTTACATCCCTAAAGCAGCTCTCTGTTCATTGGCATACCGTCAGGTGATCTTTCCAAATATGAAGTATAAGACAAACTAAATTGTAGCTCATTCCTTTTCCAATAAGCGCTTCCATCGTTTTAACTTTTAAAAACACAAGGATGAACAGAGTGAGCTTTGAAATGCAACAGCGAGGAGGCCTTGTCTCCATGGTAACAGCAGACTCCGAAGACAGCCAACACTGTAAGAAATTGCTCCCAAAACCCCAACTCAGAAATCGGCTGGAAATGGGGTTTAACATACGGAGGACCCCTTTTCTAGCTAGAAAAGCCCTGCTTTTGAACTTAGGTTCCATATCCCAAAAACTGGATGTGCGAAGTGCTGCGGGAGCTGTCGGCAAGTTCTGGACAAGGCATCAATATTGCAGTAGAGCCCAAAGCCCCTCACGGAGAAAGAATATTTTTGTAAATTGCTTCCCAACTCAAAAAAAGAAAAAGGAAAAAAAAAAAAAGAAAAAAAAAAGAAAAAAGGAAAAGGAGAGCACAGGAGAGCTGACACAGTGACACCCACTGACTCCAGGAACTTACACAGGTCTGCAACTTCGCCTTAAACTATCGAAGAAAATGCTGATTTACAGGACAAACATTGAAAGCATTTAACATACAATTCACTTACTCGAGGAAGATAACCCAATAATTTAGACGCATGCTCTTTCAAGAGTTTCTGTCTCTCTTCTTCAACAATCGCACGGATGTTTTCTTGTCTTCTCTCCTCTAGCTGTCTTTCTTCAAATTCACGCTCCTACAGTAAACAAGCACATTTTTGTACCTGTTCAGTGTCAGCTCTCTGAACACCTGGTTCCACCAACATCCACCATAGTATAAAGAGAAAATTTTTTTAGCAGAGTGAATTTTGAATTTCTACTTATTAACTCCTGGTCAGAGGGAATTAATTTGAAAAGGATGGAAAAGTGTATGTAAAAAACGACAAAGCACTGTTTAAACAATACATGTTTGGTAACTAGAAAAAAAACTCAGACAAAAGAGGCCTGAATGGCAAGACACGGGGCTAATCTGCTGTGTAAGTGTTTGGTCTCATACACTAAGCCCTTTTAAAGATAGTTAAGTGTTAGGTTCTGGTTCCTGCTCGACTCTCAGATGAGTTAGTCTGTTCCTGTCTAACTGTTCTCATCCAGGAAAAGGAGAAATAGGCACGTACTCTCATGCTGCTGACTAGGAATTGCAGTTCACCTTACACGTGTGATTTATACTCTATAAAACAGGTCCAAAAACTGCAATGTAGGATTCCATGACTTGTTTTCAGTTTACGCCTTTTCTTCCTCAGATGATAATTTGAGAGACTTAACCCAAAATCAAGGCTGGGACTTCCCCTTCTCACACATCACCATCAGCGCTGCTGGTCAGGGACGCTGAACTGTCAAAAGCTGCGTCGCTGATCCCACAGCTTGTGAAGAGATATTTGCAGAGCGCGGCAGGTATACGGGGGTCTAGGGATCTTGCTGACTCTAACCTCTTGAGCTACAAAAAAAGTTAGCTCTAAAAAGACTTTTTCCCTGTTAGCAAACCAAAAGAAAGGCCTGCTGCCCACCCTGCACGTTTCTCTGCAATTCCCCTGTCACCTTTCCCTAGTAACAATAGCCTCGTCACTTAGGATAGCAAAAGTATTCTCGTCTTGAAACGTTCTGGCTAAACCAAAGGCAAAAGTGAAAACTCTCACTTTATCTGCGATACACTGTTTGCGACGGTCTTCAAGAAGTTTTTCCACAGCCCTTCGGTGTTCAAGCTGTTTCATCCTTCGTTTGTCAGCATTCATCTGTTCAATGCGATCATCCTCTGCAAACTTGGCCAACATCTGTTGTCTGAAGGCTTCTTCCTCTTCTTGCATAGCTTGTCGCGCTGCCTTCTTTAAGGCAAAGTGCTCTTCATACGTTTGCCTTAAGTCTAGGCGTTGCCTTATTCTCTTTTCAATTTCTGCCTGTAAAGGAAATGTAATGAAATGCTGTATTACCGAACATACTTTGGAAAATTTTGATCTTCATCAGCCAATCTACGTGACTTCTCTTGGAATAAATTTACTGTAGGTGTTGCCTTCTAGCATAAATAACTGGAGCAAACACTCCATATCTGACAGTGCTCTCCAGTATTAACCAGTTTGGCAAATGTCTCCAGATCCTCAAAATTAAGTCCAAAACAAAAGGAGATTATTTTTCCCACTAGCACAAAGTGAATCAACAGGACAGTCATCCTGAACAGCTCTCTAAAAATAACGGTATTGCGTCTCTCAGCCTGTGTTACGTTTCGTTTGTCACCCATAGCAAGACAAGAGTGCGTGGGTGGGCCCACAGGAAAAAGCAAACGGACATGCAAAAAGCAAGCAGTTAATTAACCTGCTTCGCTTAAACCTGAACTTGAAAGTTACTGGCATTCTCCTTCACGAGAGAAATAAATATATAAAGGGGACAATAAGGGTATTCAAAACCTTCAGTTATCTTCCTGGTTGAAATAAAAACATAAACACATTAGGGGTGGCAAAGGAAACTCAAAGGACAGAATTCTCCCTCCAAAACCTAAGTTAATATACAAACTGCTCGTCTGACTAAGAACATCTAAGAAATAGTGTTGGAAATAGACACTTTGTGCCAAAACAGAATTTAAAACAATTCAAATTTCGTTTAATACCCCTAAACCCATGTCAGAGTTAAGCTTTTTGCTTTGAGACAGCTCACAGACCAAAACGGGCTGAGGGAAGTCCCACAAAAACATCCCCCAGTTACAAATAACACCGCAGACTTAGCAAATCCAAAGTGTGAAAGAAACCCCAACCCAAGCCAGTCCCCGAACAACCCTGCCAGCACTGTTAGAGGAAAAGCTGGGCAAACGGCCGTTACTTGGCCCCTGAGGAGCACCCTCAGATGCCGAAGGAACTGCACGTGGGATGTACTCTCACTAAGTCTTCTCTAAGCACCGCAGCTCCCCTGACAACTCCCAAAGAAAGAGCGCTGCTCCATCACAAAGACATCAGAAGTGAAGGGACAGAGGAAGAGCACGTAAAATACTGTCCCCTGTGTTCACTTTATTACTTATTTTTCTAGATCAGTGACTGATAATGGTTTTATTTTCTCTTTAAATTTTAATATCTGGTCTGTTTACATTAGATTAGCTTACCCATAGCTACAAGTGTTCCATAAATTATGTTTTCCTGCATATACGCTACTATTTTTATTTTATAGAAGTTTCATCCAGACCAGTTCTGCTATCCTGAATGTTCTGCGGGAACTATGGCGAAGTTGCAATAGTCCTCTCCACTTGCGTTCTCCCTTAACAGCTGATGCACAGGTACGTATAACGTACGGACGACGCATGAAAAAACTGGTATCTGACAAGTACCAAAATATCCACGTATGCATCTGCAGGAGAAGTCCAGGGAAAGTGAAATATTCCCCCCCAATACATAGGTACTACCACAACTACCTGTCAGCGCTTACCAGCTCCTTCTTCCTTTCTGTCTCTGCTTGTTCTTCCAGATAGAGCTCTTGGCGGATCTGTTCCAGTTCTTCACGCTTCTGTTGTTCTCTTTCCAGATTTTGGGCAATCTATTACAAGAAGGAAGGATTTCTAAACGAAAGACAAGAACGTACAATAGCTTCTTGTACAATTTCAATTTTTGATACCATGCTTTGAAGCCTTTGTTTTTTCTCCTCAGCGTCTCGAACTTTAGCCATCCGATTTTCTTCTCTTTGGCGCTGAATGTTGGCAAACTCCATAATTTTCCTGTTTTCTTCTTCCATCTCTTCCTGTTTCCTTCTCCTCCAGACAGCTTGTTCTTTTTTGAATTCTTCAATATATGTCTGAGTTGCTCTCATTTTATCTAACTTCAGTTGTTTTTCCCTGTAGAAGATGGAAAAAAATGATTAAATAGTTATTTAACATACTGCAGAGTAACATTAAACAGACCACACGCTCATCATTAACAATAAATTCCAGAGACGAAGACTTAAATGACTCTCCTTACCCATTCAGCTGGAAACTAGATGCCTAAACTGAAAATACTTATTAATGAATTGCCCCAAAAAGGGAATCTCACGTCTAACACCTTTCTTCAGGAGAACAGGCTGCAGACGTAGGTACTGACTACTCCATTTTATACACGCTCCATCAAAACAGAAAGAGAAGGAAGCCCAAGAGCCCAGTGCACCAGAACCTCCTAAACTTTTTAGTTTTTTATACTAAACCGCCTCCCCCCGCCCCCGCCCACTACCACCCCGCCGCCCTCAGAAGCCTCCTCTCCTCTCCCTGTCCATAGGACAGGCACACACCACCTCTCACGAAGAGGCAGGGACACGAGGTGAGGCAGAAACGCCGTCGCTTCCAGCATGACGGGCCCAATGGGAGCACTCCTTGAAATAAGCTGGCTTTCACGTTTGGGGAACAAGGACGCGAGACTGACTGGGATGAGAACATTCTGATGTTTAAACAGCAAAATCCACGCACGTCAGTCTCTGTTAGTAAAAAGTGACCAAGGAAAACTAACACGGGCCTTAGTCTGTGAAATAAACGTATACAAATGAGTGTTCTCTGCAGGATTCTATCAGTTTACTTTAAGTGAATAAATAATAAAAATTCAAAGTAACTAACATTTGGTCTTCCTCGTAGATCTTTCTTACAATTTCATCAATCATGAGTTTCTCTCTCAGAAACTCTTCATAAGCATCCTGCTTCTTCCTCTCTTGTTCCTCAAGCTGCTTCTCCAGCTCTTGCTGATACATTATTTTCTCCTTGTTTCGCTTCAGTTCTGCAGAACTTTCTTCTTTTATTACCCTTTCGTACTCTTCCTTCATCTTTTGGGCTATTTCAGCCTCACATTTCTATAGGGGGAAAAAGCAATGCAAGATTCCTTTTTACTCCCACTAATACAACTCGTAGCGAAAAAATACACAGTATAAAAAGGAATTGTACTTCATTACAAAAATTGAATGTTTTCCACCTCAGTCTATAAATATAGTGCCTTAACATGCTTAATAGCTTAATTCAGTAAGTAGAACCCTTCAAGAGAGCCCTCAATATCTAAACAACTTGAGGAGAACCAACAATACTTAAAGGAAGCCACGTATTAAACGAAGACGCAGTGGCGCATTCAGCATGAGTGACAGCAGCTCACGTCGGCGTAATGACTGGAACGTGGTTTAACTACGTAGAACATCCTCAATAAACCTGTTGTCTTTACAGCAATTTGCGTAAGCTGAATTTTGCGTAAAACGTAATCAGAATCGTCTGCCTGATCACCGGTATTCTCCTATACATAAATAAAAGTTCACAATTCTTTCTGAAGTTATTCAGATATATGTTTAATAGCAGCAACAACATTTTCAGCAATCTGCTTCTGAGGTAAGGATTCACCACAATAAGCACTTGCCGTACAAAGCGTATCATAGTTTTAACTTAGATAAATATTACCAAACCAGTAAAATAAAAACTATATCCATTCATGCAGCTTAATTCACTACTACTTTGATTGCAATGACAAAGTATTGCTTTTTGGTATTGCTAGTCATTACCGGCTAATTAGCCCTTCGTAACATAAAGCACACTTCCAATAAACACTGAATGCCTAAACCTAACAATTTTAGATAAAAAGGCCAGCTTCGACAGAAAAATTGTCAGCGCAATCCGTACAAAGAGTTACAGCACTCAGGTGCTGGGGGACGCTGTGAAGCCAATTACCATTTTCTCGTACTGTATAGCTTCTTTTTCAGTGATCTGTGCGGCTCGCTCTTTATTCATGTAAGCGGATTTCAGCTTTTTTTCTAACTCTCGAAGTTCAAGACTGGGGAGAAAAAAAAGAAAGGAAGAAAGAAATTCATACTATTACAAGGAGGTCAGTACCTATGGGGAAAAAAAAAAATGAAGTTTCCATCACTATTTAAACACAACTGAAGGGAAAAGCTCAAGTTCAGATGAAAAATACTGCTCTAGTAAAAGAGCAGAAAAAGAAAACAAAACCTGTCTCAAACCAAGAACTATCTATGTTTGCACACATGCTGTCAATAGTTTTGCATACTTTCCATCTAACTATATAAATGCATATATATATATAAGCATATGCTCAAAATGAAAGTTTTGTGGATCAGAAAGTTTTATTGACAAAATTTGCTTAAAAGTAATTTTTTATCATATCTTGATCTTAAGTAAGTTTTCCTTGCAGGACAGGCTCCTTTCCGCTGCTGCTACACCTTTCCCGCAGCCTGCCTTGTCTCCGCTAGACCGCCGTCACCTCGGGCTGCCGGGAGGTCACCTCGGGCTGCCGGGACGTCACCTCGGGCTGCCGGGACATCACCTCCCGGGCCCCGTTCTGACACCCTGTGCCGCCAGCTGAGTAACCTCTCGGATCGCAGCCCTCTCCTAAGCACTCCTCAGGCTGCCTGTGCTTTTTCCAGTCATGATCTTCCCTGCCCCACAAATTCAAAAAGTTAAAGCCTATTCTAAAAAATAAGTTAGGTATCTGATTTTAGCATCCTAAAACTTCCTCTCTATTGCTTGAAAACATCTCATGCTAGAATCTTACCGCATGTAAGCTTCCGTCCAAAACGTGATTGAGAAAAATAAAAAACGAGCAGGAGGTGCACAACTGACTGAATACCTCCATAAATACACTTTTCGGAGTTGGGACTGACTGACGGTAACAGTAAAAACAGTTAAATAAAGTAGTGAGATTTTTGGAGCGTTACCTGTTCTCCCTTACTTGCTGCCTCATCTTTTCATCTTTCAGTTTCTCGCGGCTCAGCCTCGCCAGCTCGGCCGCCAGCCTTTCTTCTTGCTCCAGCTCCAGCGCCCGCAGTTTCTTGTCCTCTTCTGCCTAGTACCAGAGCAGACCGTTCCCACGACAGCTCTCCTCCACGCACCTGCGCGGCCATTTGGAAGCGGGCAAACTGCCGGGCCGCCCAGCCAGTGAAGGACTTTGCAGGGAGAAAGCTTCTGGAAGGTAAAGCCGGGCAGAGCCCCCGGCAGGGCACCGCTCCCACACCCACGCAGGCTCCCGCCGCCCCGCGGCCCTTACCCGCAGCACGGCCTCCTCCAGCCGCCGCTCGCCCTCCAGCGCGGCCCGCAGCCTGGCGGCCCGCCTCCGCCCGCCGCGCTCCTCCGCCTCCGCCGCCAGCCCCGCGCCCCGCTGCACGGACGCCTGCGGGCGAGAGGAGAGCGGCAGTGCCCCCGCGGGGCAGCCGCCGCCCGCGGGCCCGGGCCCCGCTCCCCGCCGCCCGCTCACCATCTCGCCCGCCCGCCCCGGCGCCGCCGCGCCGCGCTGCCATGGCAACGAGGGGGGCGGCCGGGCGGGGAACGGCTGTAACTTCCGGGGGAACGCGCCGCGCTGAGTGGCCGAGGGGCGCCGCGACCCCCGCACGTGACTCGGGGCGGGCGCAACGCGGCCTCGGCGAGCAGCCGGCGGCGAGCGGCCGCAGCGGCGGGGCCGGGCCCGGGCCCGGGCCCCCGGCACGGGCACCGCCACCCGCTCTCGGTAGCGCCGGTTGCTGCCCAGAGCGGGCGGCGTCGTCCCGGGAGCCCGAGGGGCGAGGCGAGGGGGATCGGGCCGGGAGAGACAGAGGTCGGCGGGAGAGAGAGGCGGGGCCGGGGCGGGGGGGAATGCAGCCTGCGGCAGGCTCAGCGCTGCCCTGCCTGGCCCGGCTGAGCGCCTCCCGCGGGCAGGGCGGGCGCCTCCGGAGCCCAGCGTCTCGGTGCAGCTCCGCGGGGAAGAGCAGGGGCGGCCCCAGGCCGGAGCCCCCCCTCGGCCGGGCTGCGCGCCGGGGGTTGAGGCCCCCTCACACCGTGGCCAGAGCCGCGCCCGGAGTGTGGTTTGTTCGGCCTCTTTTGAACGCGGGCATAAATGAACAGGAGGTGCTGCCCATTTTCATGCACTCACATACGTTACAGGTGGGGGTAAGCGCAGTTTTCCGGAAGAGAAGAGCCCGAGGAGCAGCCCGTGGCAGGTCACCGGCACACGCGGTCATCCTCCCTCTGGAGAAGCAGGAACCGGGAAAAGTTGAGCACAGGGCGTTGGAAGAAACAGAATCGCCCAACTATCTTTAAAAAAAAAAAAATCTATTCAATAGCATTTCTTGAATTATTATTTTAAGTTAATGCATCTATAATCACAAAACCCAGGTGGCAGCATTTAATTAAGAATTTCTCTCCTCCACGGCTGTTATGATGGATCCCAAACAAGTACGGGGGATGCAGTGACGGGGGAGACATCAACAGCCAGAACATTAGCCACGAACATCATCAAAATATACAATTCTACATGATTCTGGTATATAGTGTGCCTCCCATTTAAACCCGAGAGGCAAAAGGAAAACCCAGCCCTTAATTTTTCCAGAGAGACAGATCTTGCACGGAGCACAGCTCTTCACTCAGAGTTTCTCCAGACGGGCTTCACCCCAGGAAGGAAATCGACACCGTGGCACCTGATTCCCCCAACTTCACCCACTCGCTTTCACCACTTTTCTCACCTTTATTTTCCTTTCTACATAGTTCTGTGAAACTAAAGACATTTAAGCTTATTTAAAGCAGTATTTAAAATGCATGAATGTCACTTATTGGATAAAATTAATTAAAATGAATAAAGCTTGAGAGGAACACCTCTCAATTAGGTAAAAAGAAGTCTGCATGTTTCTACCGATTCTGTGCTAGATATACCTATATCTATATATTTATGGGATGAGAACACTCATTATTTTAAATCAGTTCCCAATCTTTCACAAAATCTCCCAAATTAGTGGAATTCTTTCTGAAGCTTTGGTTATTCTTTGCCCTTTTCATGAGAAAAATGTTTTCCCACAGTGCCTGGGGGAGGCGGGGGAAGTCAGCTATAGGAGACCGTGTCTTTAACCGAATTGATACGAGCAGAGAGAGATGAGACAGAAAAAGATAATAAACTTCCCCTACTTCTTTCCAAGTGGTGTTACCGCTACAGCTCGCCCACTCTCTCAAAAAAAAGGCAGTTTCTTCAACAGTAGGCAAGGAAACAAGTAAATGTCAAAAAACCTATCCCCCACTGATTCCAAGGGGTTGCCTTGGAAAGAAGGAAGCTTTTAACTACACTGGCACGGCACTGACTTTCAGTGCTCAAGGCTTGGAGGTGGTGGGGGGTGAGGGGATGAAGGCGCAAAAGATACTTTTGCTGTCCCTTCTCCTCAGTAAACAACTATATGCCTCACTGGAAATAAATGGAATTTTCTTTCTTACCAAACGGAATAAGAAAATCAGGTCCCCGCACCTCACTTCTGGAAATAACAGCATATAACCTTCAGATGTAAAATTTCACCTTTGCTCACGTGATGTCCTTAATTTGGAAGAGCAACACTCTAAAATGAGAACATAAGTATACCTTGATTCAGCCTCCAGGACAGCAAGGCATTCAGACAGAAAAGTGGGAGTAAAAATGCTTGAAAACACACACATATATCAGAGGCCAACAAGTCAGTTCACAAAGTTCTTTTTAAAATTAAGAGGTGGCTTGTAATTGCATGTAAACAGTGTTTGTGAGCAGTGCATCTTTCACAGAAGGGACAGAACACAGCACTGACATCCAGTAAGATCCCAAAGGGAAAATATTTTGAGGTTTCCAGTCCTCGGTGCCTCATTGTTCTTTTATTTCCCGTACATTTCAGATTTGCTACAGCGTGTTTAAAATGCAAAGAAGAAAAAATGCAACCAGAGAATTCTTTTATCCTCGATAACTTATGGCCGTTTGTGCTCAGAAACCCTTACGTTTAATGCCCTGATGGTTTTCCCCAGCATACATTAAGCCACAGGGACAGTTCAGTAAACATACTGCGTGCAGATTTCCAAAGAAAGATAAGTAACCTTTCACATGTGCAGTCACTCCATGTAGAGAACAGGGAGGAGAAAATACTCCAGCAACTCCACAGAAACACCCAATACACCCTTGCCCTGCTCCTTTCGTTAAATTGAATACTTAGAGACGGAAAACAATCATCTCCCCCAATTCAAATACAACTGCTGGTCTCATCTCTTCTTGAGAGCTCCCCCAAGAACTGCAGGCTCCTGTCCTAAAGCTTGGTCATCTTAACTCCCCTCCCGCCCCTTACATCCAGCCAGAACTTCCCCTTTGCCAGTTTGCGACCGTTGGCCTCTCAGACTCCGACTGTGCTTCTCGGCAAAGAGCCCGGCTTAGTCCTCTCTGTGCCCTCCCCGCAGCAACCGGGGGCTGCTGTTCGGTCCCCGGGGCCCTGACTGCACCTCCCCGTTTGGATCGCCCGCAGACTTGCTGGGGGTGCAGGCACACGGGGAGCGCACCTGCACCTGGGCAAGCGTTTCTGCCCTGTGCCCTCCTAGCACGCCCTGTTCTCCTCACCAAGGTCATCTTCGCTGGACGATCCACCTCCACCTGCGGGGGAAGCATCTGCTTTTGCTGCTCCTCCCAGCTGCACGGTCACAGCAAGGCGCTGCTCCACGTAGGGGCCTCCCTCATACGTTCTTATTTGGGAAGACATCCAGCACTGTGTTGAAAACAGACCTACCTTTTCCTCATGTCAAAAAGCAGATCTCCTTGATGGCACCAACTAATTTCTCAGTTAAAGACCTAAGAATTTAACACTTGCAGAACAGAACTCAGTCCAGGCAGAGTTGCTCAGCTCTTACGAAGGAACAGAATAAAAAGGTACTCTTTTTGCAACCAGCTGGGTCAGACACCTTAAAAGTTGAGTGTGTTTCTATTTAAGTTTTCTTTCCATAATATAATTGATAAGATTTTTAGAATAACAGATAATGAAATATCTACTTTACTGTAGTTTGGAAAGGAATAAGTCCCAGCTGCGTAATTGCTATCAAACTCTTGTTTCATACAGCACTTCTTGCAGCAGCCTGGTTACAGCTGACTGGTCAGTGACCTGCTGCTCATTCCTTTTTCCTAACAGCATCAAACACTCCTAGGGCCCGGAAAGCTTCAGGTAACCAGCAGCCCCCCGTACAAATGTAGAGTTAAACTCAGCAGTCCTTTCTCAGGGTTAACACAGTGCAGTAATAAATGATTCAATTCTCAGTCTCAATGTCACCACCTACTGATCAACTCATGACGGCAGAAATGAAGACTGCCAAGGAATGAAAATTTTGCTAATGATAAAAAATGATGAAATGGAGCATTAAAGGGAAAAAGAAAGTTCCCTTTATTTTAGCAGTTTAAATTGAAGGTGATGCAGGAGCACCCAGCAGAAAAGGTCATTAAATGCAAATGGTGAAGCCATTTTGCAGGTTTACCTCTTTTCTAGTGCATTTTACCAGATGATCATAACATGAGACAGCGACGAATGCGTTCCAGCTGAGATAAGATATGTGGGTCATGCTGACTTTGCAACATTATAAACCGCTGTTGGGGAGAACACAGCTTCTCTGTGAGGTAATTTACCTCTTTGGATGAAAAGATAAATGTGAATTAACAGGGAAGAGTCTGAAACATCTGAGCTGTGCTATCGATCTACTAAAGACCTCGATAAGTCACAGAGAAACTAATGCTTGCTTTGCTTGAGATTAGTGATGGATGGGATAGCAGATTTAGCAGCTAAGGGGCTATCACTGTCAAGAAAATCTTCGCACTATTTTTTTTTTTTTTAAATTATCCTGCAGTAGTAGAGAAAATATGTCCCATGGCAGCGGTAGGTAGAAGTGATCTTTTACTTACGACATTGTGGACCGTAAACAAAAATATTACAAGGAACAAAAACACTCAGTGCTTCAAATGTGTTCAACAAAAATGCAGCTGTTCCTGATAAGCAAAATGTGGTTTTAATAAATACTTAGCCACAGTATTGAGTTTTCAAAGAATAAACAGAATAAATGGAGTGTCTCAGGCCAGAAAGGATGTTTGTGTAATTGACGTGAACAGAAATTAGTCTCTTAGGGGCACCGTGTTCTTTGCTTTGGTTTTGGGCTTCCACCTCTGCTCAGTCCTACTGGTCAAGAGTAAAACCTGTGAGCTGTGCATCGAAAGGCTGACGTGACTAAAACTATTAGAATGAGTTTAAATCCGCAGCATCGTATGGCATGTATTTCTGGGTAACCTCAGAGTTCCTAGCATTTCCTATTAATATTTATTACTGATTTATTCAGGTTTATAAAACACCCACCTACTCTTTTGAGGAGACACACTGTTTTGTGTCTGTGACCACAGATGAATTTTACTCCACAGTGACATTACACTCCAATGTGTCTTACAGAGGGTATTTTTGCTGGTTGGACATGAAATAATTGTTATTCTAGTTAAAAAGGCAGGGTGACACCAAAACAGACTCCTAGTTTGTAGATAGGATCTTTAAAAATAAAAATTGTCGTGTAGTGCAACTACACTAGATTCTGCTTTCGTGCAGGCAGAAGGATTAGGCAGTCCCTTCCAGGCTTATGTGTTGACAAAATCATTTTTCATCCCACAATCTCTTACCTCCACACAATCCTTGTCATTTCTTTGTTTCCACATTAGCAATGCCAGAAAACATAAGTTCTTCTTGAAACATGCAGCCCAAACTCATTTGACGCTGTAAAACAAAAGTAGGGAATTAGGACGCTATTTCATCACTCATTTTCAAGTCTCTCTCCAGCCAGCAACTCAGCCTTTCAGGATTTGTTCAGGGTCAAGATGGGAAGCCTGCCTTAGGCTCTCTGACTGTTTCTTTCATATTTTCTTTGTGTGCTTCTGTTTCTCTGCAGTTTCTCTTCCGTTCCTATTACTCCAACCAATACCAAGTTTGTGGCTTTCTGCATCTCTCCCATCGATCAACATTATTTACATTGTTTCATAGTTTGTAAGTGTCCTACATATTCTATAGTTTCTTAGTATTTCCCTCTTTAATCTATATTGCAGTTCAATTGCTTCTTACAGGTAACCTGAAAAAAGGCAGCAATTACACCATCAACATCAGCCAGGTTTCGTACAACACCCAACACCCATTCAGCCAGCTGGGAAATGAGCTTTTATAGCACACTGGAAAGTTTGAACTTTCTTGCCAACTGGCTGCCTGGCTAGTAGATCTGTTTGGGTTATGGAACAGGGCATTTCTCCTATGCATTTGGCACAACTTTGCTAGCATTCAGTGATTAAAAAACAATTAGAGAGCCATGTCCACCATGCTCTTTTTAATCCAACTAGCAAACACTGGGGAGAATGCAAGCTGCAATTACCAGGCTTTTTGCTTCACCTGTAATCATTTTTTAAGCAAATGTTCTAGGCAGAGTTCTTCTGTGTGAAGAATGTTGTAAAACCACTGCTATTACAACACTTCTGGTTTGTGCAGCAAGAGCTTTCTCCACTTACCTGTCATAAACTCCTGTCCCCCATGAAGAAGAACAGAGATCATAAGTTCAAGCAAAAGGACTCAGTTCTTTCTTAAGAAAATGAACAGTGATGATTTTTAGTTGAGAATCTAAATGTTTATGGGTATGGAAGTTGTGTTTGTAAAAGCTTTTCAAAAAATTATATCTAGTTTAATCAGATTTTTACATGTGAGCTCTGATTTAATTATTTGTCAAAAAGTGCCCCTCAAGATAACAAGCTCCATTTGCAGCTTTTAATTTGGAAGGAGAAAGATTAAATACCAGACCTACATTTTTTTTCCTGCTCTATCCTATCCTTGTCTTTCCTGTGTGGGGTTTAGAGGAGGCATTTGAGTAGCCAACCTGCAACGAGCTCATCTGCCAAAACGCCCAACTGAATGGGGCTTTTAAAGGGAGTGTCTCAGAGGGAAACCGCTTGTTACCCCCAATCCAGTGATCATCACCACCTCAGCTGATTTTGGCCATCATTTAAGCACTTGACCAGGTCATAGTTTCCTTTGCAGTGCTTTGTATGCAATGCCATCAGAATGTACACCTCTGGAAGGAAGATTCATAATTTCCAAGGCCAAATGAGATATTGAAAAAAACCTGTTAAGTACTAAGCTTTATTTGTTTTCTCCCTATAGCAGCACCCACAGAAAAGTATACACCCAGTAAAAGGGTGAGATGGCATATGCTTCCTGGACTGCCCACTCCCTTAGAAGCACCAAGTCCAGGTGTTAGTATATAATTTCAACTTGAGCGCAGAAGAGAGCACCGAGAAACATGTTTAGAAGAAAGCAGACTGCTTTCATTCCTGCAAGGTACCACCAAACACAATTAATTCCAAAGAGTTCAGTTTAACATTTGTGAATAATTTAAAAACTGAGGAGCTCCAAAGGGAGCTTAGCAAAGAGTGGAAAACTAAGAAGATAGATGCCATTTGCAAACAACAGAGTATTTAACAAACTAATCCGTAACCATAACCTTAAGCCAACCAACGGAAAGGGCAACTGAAAGGCAATAACAGAAAACAAACATCAGTCCCAGAAAGGGCTGAGGGCAATGTGAAAGTAATGCCGCTGCCTTTGTCCATCTCTTACACCGGCACTTCATCCTGCCCATCAGCCTCGGCAGAGCCCCGTGATGAGCCCCGGGCTGGCAAAGGCTCTGCTTCCCTGCCCCACACGGGGACGTGTCTGCAGGAGTCCTGGGGCATTTTTAGTAAAATCCCTGATGTTTTATTCAAGAGCCTTTAGACAGGAGAAGAGCACACAGTGGTTAATGATACATTTCACTGCTGATAAAACAGCAATTTTGTGCTCCAAAAAAAAAAATTCACCAGGGAAGTGGTGAATGGCCTCTGTGTTGCTATGGACCAGACAAAGCCCACAGATTTCTGTCTGAGGCATTCCCAGTCTCTTACCTCTCAGCATGATTCGTTTGCTGGGACCCCACATGCCAGGTCTGTTGAAAGGCCACACTGATGTGGGGCACTGCACAGCTGGGGGGATCACAGCACTACCAGCAGCTGCTGAGAGGGCTCTCGAGAGGCCTTCTTGGGTGGCTGCAGTTCAGTGCCCATGCTCCCTGCCTCGCGCCATGCTGCCCTGCACACCGTGGATCCACTACCCAAAACTGGGGCTCACCCAGCCTTGAAAGCTGTGTTTACTCTGCCACCCCACAGCTGGACTCTCACTAGTCCCTTCCCTCAATCAGAGGCTTTCACTCTGAGCAGCGCCCAGATGGTAGCTCATCTGTGCAGGAACCTTTGGCAACTTTTCCCCAAAGCAGCGTGTGCTCTTGCTCACGCCTGCTGCTCAGCACTTGCTCAGCAGCAGCAAGGGGAACCAAAGATGCACAGTGTTTCCCCTAAGCAGATGACAAGCAGGCAGTTCACTCATCTGACCTCCCTCAAATTGTCATAATTATATTCCCATATATTCTCCTCTTAACTCTGACCTCCTCGGCATCCTTCAGAAACCTGAAAGTGCCTGCCCTGCAAGCTGTGAGTGTGGGGCCCCTGCCACACTGCAGGCAGCTGCCCGCTCCGTGCCAGGACCGGTGTGCTCTTACCCAAATGGCTTTGCTATGCATCAGTCCCTGTGTCTCCTTCAAAAAGTGCTCATGTAAGCCAAGCTCATTCTTAGTACTGAGATGACCACAGAGTTGGTACTGAGGCACCAGCTGATTTTGGTCTCGGAGCTACTGCGGGAAAGCAGGGCCCTTCTCTGTATCTCTGTAGAGAAGGCGATCTAATGACACCCTAACTACTATTTTGCTTGGAAGAAGATAGGAGGATGAGGGAGAGAGTCCTCTCGTTTCACTGAGAAAATTTCAGGCCATCATATAGAACTGTAAAAAGTAAAAAAGACAAGATTATAAAAGGACTTCCACTAGTAAGCAAAATTGACTTCCCATTTGATATCTTCAGACAAGTTGCTTACTTGAAATCAGAAAACAATGTACACACATTACTGTAACAAGTAACTATAGAGTTTGGTTGTGTGTTTATGCCTTGCACAATAAGCAAATACAGTTTTGAAATAAACAGTTGCACTGAAATTATATTTCTACAATTTAGAAATCAAACCTAATCTAATTTGCTACAGCTGGACACCACCTGCAGAGTACTGTTTAAGTACTCTGAACGTTACGCACTTATCTTTTAAATATTGATAATGCCATTTTTCATTTATGTGACATGAAGTCCCACAGGGAATAATTATGCTAATAAACCTTAATGATTCTTGCAAATAAATGATCAAACAAAATTGCTACTGTTGATTTATATTAATGGATGCCTTTAGGAGGAGATTTGTCAGGATGTGCTGCTTCTTGAATCCCAATTCATCTTATTTAGCAGAAGAATGTACATAGTTTGTAGAACAGATTAAGTGTTTAAAATATAATGTGTTCATGGAGTTTCTGCAGTTCATAGTGTTCAAGCATTATTATCTTGCCTTATGGCAAATCTGCATTAAATGGCTTCTTTGTATACAACTTTCCTCAGTCCTTTTCCCCCCCTCTTTTTGTCCCTTGTGGCTAAAAAAGTCCTCCTTTTGAAGATCTTTAACGTAACCTTTCTGTTACTCATGTAAGAGTGATAATTTTGCTGTCCTAATAAATGAACACCGCTGTCGAACAACTTTGCTTTCATTGCAATGAGTCTGGAAACATTTTTTGTGCTTTAATAAGGGCATATCACCTGAAGCTAGTGACCTACAGAATTTTATAGGATATATTAAGATAAGCAGTTTCTACTTTTCTTCTGCTGTTGGATATGCTGGACATTCCCACTCTCCATCCATCTATACTTTTGAAATTTTAACCAAGTTCATTGGGAAAACATTTTACGTGGGCTTACCTTATAGATAATACATACATTTGAAAGCAATATCAATGTGCTTCTTTTACTCCTGATTATAGGGCAGGACTTATTTTAAAAGTGTCACAGGAGAGGAAGCAAAGGAAATAACAGGAGAAGGAACTTCTAGCTCCACTAAAGTTTAAATTCATAAACTTGAAGAAGAGAATAAGCACATGCTTTGCCCATTCAGGGAAACACACACATACAAGTGCAAGGTGCTGGTGGGTCAGGGTTAGAATCAGGCAGGTGGGGGAAGCAGAAACGTGCTTTCTCTGCCTTTGCAAAACTCAGTGGCCAGTGGTGAGAGTCGTACAGGTAGGCTTAATTCTTTGCTTGAACAACTTTGTTAAATTGATTGACTCCAGCAGGATAACAGCAGAATGAAGGCACAGGATATTTTTGCCTTTGAGCCAAAGAATATGGTTACGTAATCAGTAATTTCCTGAAACTTCCACCCATCCAGACATTTTTCAGGCTTTTTTTTCCCTTTTTACCTCCTCCTGCTTGTCCAAAAGTTCAGTTTCAAAGAAGAGCTAAATAGCCTTCTATGCAAACATTTTCTTTCTCTCATAATGTAACCAGCTCCCATGAAACTTGACATTGCATCCACAACAGGCTGGTTTTTCAAAGAGTTGACATGAATGGATTTTACTACTGACTGGATAATACCATCATGAAATCCAGCTGAAACATGGCACTAATTCACTCCATGCACAAGGAAACCAGTAACTGCAGCACAGGGATGAAGGTCTCTAATAATGCTCTAGAAGGAACTGGTGGTTTGAATTATTTCTTCAAAGAGAAACATTCCTCAAAAGCCTGTCAGGTAAGGCTTTTCCTTTGCAAACTAGGGGCTAGTCTTGCAGACCCTGAAAGCAATGGAAGTTCCAAACACGGAAGGGCTGCAATATTCAGATTAATTTTCTTACAGTCTGTGGACTGATAATCCTCAGATTTGTCAATTCCACTTTAAACACTGCTACGAAAGTCTTTCTTCTGTGATTCAGAGCACCAATCCTGCATGTGACGGGGGAGTTTACCAGTCCTGCATTTGTGTTAAACAATAAAAAACTTACAGTCTTGTTCTGTTCATCCCTTGCATCCTCACATAACAGCTCTCCAAGCAACTAGCGGGGGAATATTTTCAAATATGTAATTACCTTTTGTATGTGACAACAGCAAAGAGACTTTGAGCAATTAGTAGGATTGGACACAGACTGAGGATTAGGTGTGCCTGAATTCTGGCTTTGTCTGTAATTTGCTGCATAGCACTGAGAAAACTATTTTATCTTACTGCCTTTCTGCACGCCTGCAACAATGCTTGTCATACTTACAGAGGAGAAGCATCATACGGATTAGTATTTTTATACCTGTACTGCATCTGAATGCGTACATGACTGCCTATTAAAGGCTATCACTGCGCTATCAGGGCTCGCACTTTCCCAGATGAATGATTGCCATTCTCATCAGCCTCTCTGCTCATTGCAAATTGTAAAGCAGTATGTGTCTCATGCTCTGACTGATACAAGCTTTCCAGGAACAAGTGATGGCCCATCTTCCCAGGAGGTCGCTAGGGCAGTTTGGGCTCTCAGGGACACCCAGAAAAGAGGGAAGCACCATGCTCTCAGCCACAAAGTGCTGTGTGCAAGTCAGGAGACTTAGTCCTGTCTCTGGCTCTCTGTGCCTCTGTTTTTCTAACAACAAAATGGGGGTCAGCCATGCACACTTCAGTGTACAAAACATACAGCACTTGCATACGTGTGTGTAACTTTGCACACAACTGAAGGCGCAGTATTGACTTCTAACACTGAAGTAGTACTAATGTGACAGGGTGAGGGGTGACCAGGAACTCAATAAAAAGCTTTGATTGTGACTTGAAGTCAAAGGGATTTTGCCACTGGTTTAAACAAGGTCATGATTTCACTCCCTGTTTTATGCATGTCACGTTGCTTTAAAAAAAAATTACCTCCCCATATTACTTCTTGCTTTAGCTTATAAATAACCATTTCCTGTCCCCATATCTCTTCAGACATGTACTACAGAGATACAACTGTAGGTTAAGAAGCTCATTTTAGTATTTTCAGAGGGATTGTCTCTACCTTCTGTCTTGTCTCTGTTACCTGTTTGGCATTTTCTTACCATCCCACAGGCACTTGCTCTCCAAAGTGCTTTTTCAGGCACTCTTAGTTCCTGGCCTCAATTTTTCTCTTGTTGTGAAGCATTTTTCAGGCCTTGCCTCACTTCATTTACATGTGAGGACTATTACTCCTCTTCCTCTCTGCGAGATGCCTTCTCTGTCGGTGGGTTTGGAACGACATCTCTCATTGGGCTTCTCCAGGATCCAAGAGCTCTGTTGGGACCTTACGTCTGCAGACAGAATAAGCAAAAAATGTGAGTAACACAGTGTCTGTGTTATATGAGACTTTCCAATTGCCCCTCCAACATAGAGACTTCCTCTCTGCTTGGTTTTGTTTGGCCATGGGTGCTTGATCCAAGATCATTTTCTGAATTATCACTTACAGCCTCAAAAAAGCATTTGATGTCTAGGAGAGTAAATTGCCTGAATCAGTCTGTCTCTTGTGTGTTGCCATTTCTACTATAGATTTTTTTTTCCTCCACCTTGGAATGGTGTTAAAACCTTCTCTCTGCCAGTCGCACAGGGAAAGCAGTCACTCCTAAACTGTCTCATCTCTTCTTTCTGGGTTGTTTTAAAATGCGGTGGTCAGTTGAATCCCTCTGCTCCCTGACTGACCTCACATGATTTCTAGGTGCTTGTTATTTATTTGAAATGCAGTCACTTCTTATTCTCACACCATCTGGCCAGACATGTCTGCTTTTATATACTGTAGATGTCCTAACTTAAGATACTTGATCCTTAACAGTTAGGTCATGCAGCTTAGTTAAAATTTATATATAATTTATTTACATGTAGATAATGAAATATTCACTTCCACTTCTTTTTTATGCATGTAAACTGAGATTCCAAATGGATGTCACTATCAATTTGCTAGGAATTCATACACATTCCTTAGTACTTATACAGTGGATTGATTGTATTTTAATATTCGCCCATTTTTATCTTGTCTCCCCTAAATAATTCATGTCTATTGATTACTACTTACAAGTACCACTGCATTTTGACACCAGACTCTTCACTGGTAGCTGCATAAAACAAAATTACTGTTACCTAGACTGCAAGATTCACTTTCTAAATATTTTCCTCTTTTAAAAACTGACTTGAAAGGAACAATTCATTCTTACCTACTTGTTATGTAATATGCCAGTTTCCTGAAGGACTATAAATTTTAATTTCATATCTAACTAACTGGGGTGGGGTGGAAAGAGGCAAGCCTTTTCTTCTCATGAATGTCAGTATTTCAAAAACTGATTCTCTTTGCCTTCCAGGCAGCTTGTCGGCAAACACCCACCTTGCTTGGCTCCCAAGCTGGATTAGCAAGTCACGGGAAAGGATCCTGTTACTCTGCATACAGCCTGGGGGATGAGAATGGCGCCCAACCAGTCCAGACCTAAGGTGTAGAATGGAGTCCCCCTGCACAAGTCCTTCTCTGGACACCTTGAGCTTGAGGACATAAGCTTAAGTCCTTGTAGCACCTTGTCCCCAACTGAAAGCAAGAAAACAAACAAGCACCAATATTCCAAATGTGCTTTCAAAGAGGAATGTGGCAGTTGAGACTATATAGTGAGATGTATCTTAAATAATATATAATACTAAATACCCAGTAGTCTTAGATGTACAAGATCCATCTTGCATGCCCTCAGCTACATCAGATAGAAAATTTGTCTCTTTTTCCTCAAGAAGCAGTGAAAAAAACCTGAGATTTTTTAATCCAAAATGTATGAAGCCCTCCCTAAATATTAATTTTCTGGCCAGCCCTAGTCAGTGCTAAATGACTGTTAAGGTTATACATAGACTCTACTAAGCTGTATTTTATCTCAGATTTGAACAGTTTAATTTAAACCGATCTGAGTAAAACCAGAAAAAATCCTAGACATTTGTTGACATTTATTTTCTAAATAATATTGCTAGAAATTTATAATTCAGCAATAAAATAGGCAGAGCTTACAAGCAATTGTAATAAAGAATTGAATAATAATAATAATGATGATGCTAAATATAAGCTTACTCATGTTATACTCTAAAGGCAAAGCCCTTGTAATGAACTCATAATGAGGTATGGTAGAAACATCAAAATAAGACAAGAATAACAATACCAGTACACAACAAATACTGAACCACACATTTTTGTCATTTCTACCTACATCCCAAAGATGTTTACTGTGAATTTTGTTTATGCTATGTAGGTTTCATTTAAACAAAGTTTTGAACCCGTTCCAGTTGGTAATCTTCTAAATATAAGTAGATACAGTAACTAAGATGCTTAAACATAAAGCCATGAAATAACATGACATTCATGACATGCATCCAAGCTTTTCTGTACGTCTCTTTCAGGTATTATTTTTATTGTTGATACTCTGGAAACAGTGACATTTTTTAAATAGGTCAAGTAAGTTTTAACCTTAATAAATTAAAGAATTAACATATTTATAGCATGCCATAATGTTGTTCAGGTGGACGAGCTGACTCTCATACCCTCTTCAGGACTGACAGAGGAAAGGGGGGGGGGGAAGGGGTATCCCCAGGCCCCTCAGTGCTGCAGAAAGGTTTAGTACCACTCTCACAGGAGTCATGTGGAGCCTCCACATTTTTCTGCCCTTTGCTCAGGGAGTGAAAACCGCACTGTATAAACACTGATTTACCAAGGGACAGAAAGGGAAAAGGAGCTTTGTCACCCATTTGCATCAGACCATGACCAGCCCTGGGAGAGGTTCTCAGCCCAGGGAGGGCTACTTCCACTGATACAAACCAGAACTCGAAGTAGTGCATTCACAGCAGAACGACATTTCTAGGTACCATGCTCGCAACTACAATTGTGCATGATGACCTGGTCCCAGACTTTGTAACAACCTGCTTCTCTAACGATAACATGTCATGCCTTTACACGCACTTGTCATTTACAGATCTGAAAGCAGAAGGCTGCACTGATGATAGCTGTCTGAATTCAGTGCTGCTTAGGTCTGCCTGAAGATGACCAAAGTGAATATTTTCCTACATCGTTTATTTTTAAAAGATGACTTTTGAAGTACACTGTTAGAAGACACTAAAATACACTATAGGCCTTGGCTTATTTTAAGAGTTTGCTGTAGCCTGCTCTTCCTTTAACTTCAAAATATCAGAAGTGCCTTGTTTCCTTGAACAAGTTTCTGTATGACTCACCATTTCTGTAACTTCAGCCTTACATTCATGAATCCACCAAGGCTACTGAATATTTATCAGATTTTGGACATTTTTTTTTTTCTGAAAGATTTGCATTTAAATAAATAACAACAAAAGAAAGAGCTGAAAAGAGTCTTCCAGAACTCCCTTTCCCCCACGTTACCTCTTTCAACTTTTGTACCATCACTGCAGTCATTGTCTACCAAATCTTCCCAGGCAGACAGAGAATATACTACTACTGCAAAAAACAAGATGCGGTTTAAGAACTATAACTGCATGCGATTACATGAGTTTACAACATGCATATCATTATGATACTTGTACTTCTTATTACTATTCTTAAAAAATCTACAATATTTGCTTAGTCCTTCATTAAAACCAATGTTGAATTTGCCATTTAATATATATATTATATGTTATTTTATTTGACTTCTTTTCCTGCTCTACCAGAAAATGTGAATTTATCTTCCTTTAATTCATTTAAAATTAGCTTCCCTCAGCATAATGTTTTTCTATCCTCTCCCTGGGCCGTAGCCACTCTTCACACAAGGGCGTCTTCTGGCAGCATTCCCTCCCCATTTTGGTACAAACGCCACCAATGCGGACCTGCCACCCTCTTTGGTGCCAACAGAACTGAGATGTTTCTGTTGGACTGGCTCCAACAAGGGTGAAAATCAGAGCTTTTGCATGTTAGTTCCTGTAGGCAACAAAAAAGAAGCACCAAGATCTCGTCTGCCTACCCTTTGCATAGGCCTTCCCTTTCCCACAGGCACCCCTGCGACACCTCAAACATCCACAGGGCACTGAATAAGCTCAAGACCAGAGAAATGGAGACTTTTGTTGCTAATGGAAATGGCTGCTCAGGACACAAATAGTTGTGGGGAAAAGCTCTGAATCAGTTTTCCCTTCATTCCCACTCACTAATACAGAGAAAGGGAAGATGTAAATACATTGAAGGAAAAAATTTTTTTTTTTTTTAAATAAAAGCAGCAGTAGCAGCCTCAGAAGATCAAAGCTGCTTCTGAGGGTCTGCAGGAGAACAGAGCCAACCTCTGCTAAATGTCCACTAACCTCAGAAACAACTGAGCTCGTCCTCCTCTCCCTAGCATTTCCAGAACTCCTTGAAGAAGCAAACAGGAGCAACCCAAGCTCCTCTCTCCCCTCACCATGTCGTGTCTGCGGAAACCTGCACCAGGGAAAGGACAGCAACAGATGATGAACCAGCAGCATTTGGGTGTGTGATACCTTATACTAAGTTACACTTGTAAACAGATGGTTTCAAGGGCAGGTTTTCCATTTGGAAGGGATTTTTGGCCTTGCTGTTACCCTGATGTGTTTAGAGGGTAAAGGACAGCACAGCAATGGCTTACAATGCCACAGCTAGGGGGACAGAACATCTGTAAGAGGGAATTCCCTCCCTTTGCTGGAGGTTTGCTGGTCATTATGCTGGTCTCACTAACATCGCTGCAGCTGCTAAACTGCACTGCAAAAATATTAAATGCTTTTTTAGTACTGCTCTTCCATGCTAGCAATTGCTGTAGTTACAGAAAGGCATTACAAAACCTCCACAGACTCCCAAGCGGGCACCATGAGAAAGTTCAGCAACTTCCAGACCATCAACACCACGTCTGTTCTGGTGGCAAGTGCTAATGCTGGGAGTTTTCCCTTTATACATTTACTAGAACTAATCTGTACCTTTCTAAACTCAGAGCAATTTCCTGTCCTGAGGAAAAAGTGTCTTCTAATTCTAAATCCGCTTTAACGATCATGCCTACCCCATTCCACTGAGACTGTTCAGAGGGAAGAGACTCTAATCTATTTAGCTTCACGGAGGGTTTCTCTCTGACACGTGCTCTCCTAATAGACCATTTATCAGGATGAAGGGTGCTCCCCAGAGAGCGCAGACAGCAGGACAGGCCTAGCCTGAGTGACAGTCTGTCCAGCAGAGATTGACTTTAATGAAGCACAGAATAAACAGGAAGATTAAGAGAGTGCAAAAATCAGTGACAAGTTTTGAGTTCACCTGGGCAGCTTACTGTGCAGCACAGATGTGTCATTGAGTTATAAATGTTATATATCTGTTTGGTTGCTAAGGATCACCTATTACACAGAAAAATCCTGCACACATTACAAGAGAAAGCTTTCCCTTTGATTCTCACCCTTGAGAGAGGGTACCTGCTTGAAACCCAAAAACACTTACAAGTTGTAGGTGGACGGAGTTCTGGTGGTTGTCTGGTCCAACCCCTTGCTCAGAGCTGGGCCAGTTTCCAGCGTGTTGCTCTGGGTTTCAGGGCTCTGGGATTTTCTAAATAATTCCTTTTCAGATGACAACCTTTTGTAGATATTCATCACGGAGTTTCTTTCTCTGCAACAGAACTCTGGTGACAGTGTGGGTATATTGTATGGGATCCATCTTAGCAAAGTTCAGACTGTAGCATCTCCAGGTGAGTCTGAGGTCCTGTGACTGCCAATGGATAGAAGCAGGTATGCCTGCCAATTATAAACATCTACCTCAGGGTGAGATCATGTCAGCATCTCTCTCCACTGGCTGCTAATGGAAAAAGATCAACTCAGACACAGACAAGTTTGGACATTGACTTTTACCCACAAACATCAGGCATGTAGCCTTGAGGTGTAGCCAAGTCTCATTCTTCATTCTGACAAGTGTGACTTTTACTCCAGACATCTCTCCAGCATTTTCATACTTATTTCTTTTGCTGGACTCTAATAGAAATTGATAAATGGAGGTTGAGAGTGAGGCTATGAATGGAGAGAAGTTTTTCACCCAGAGATAATGAGCTACAAATGTGGAAAGGAACCTTACTACTACACCACCTTACAGCTAGAAAAGCCTGATTACAGTGTAGGCATCTACTATGAGCAAGTAAGACTCATGTTAAATCTTCTTGTCTCTGGATGATCTACTGCATTTTAAATACACCATTTTGGTAAACCAAAGAAACCAATCATTATTCTTTCTGCAGATGCTAGTATTGAAGAGAATACAGAATAGTGGCAGGATACTTTATTTCCAGAAAAGTGAATGAGAGTTTTAGCTCTAGTTTCTAGAGCAGCAGAATTAAATCAGTGCGAACTACTTTCAAATAGTTTTGTTCATGCAGGTCAAACAAACCTCTTTACAAAAAAAAAAAAAAAAAAAGAGAGCAGAAGTTTCCAAACAGAATAACAACTGCAACGCACACACACTCTTGCTGCAAAATCTCAGGAGCACCTGTAGTTTTTGACATAAAGTGGCTACATAAAATCAGCTTTATAGATGCTGTTCTAGAGTTCATACCGTCTAGTTTATTTCCCTGTAAAATTTCTGCTTTGTATGCACTAGTATTCACATATGACATCCAACCAACCCAACAGACAACAGCTGCTCCACTGTATAGACTTTTGTGGTTTTTTTTTTTCTTTAAAGCAGCATATATAAGGTCTTTCTGTGAGTACAAGAATTGAAGTTATGTGAAACAAGCAATACAAAACCTGTAATTTTAGATGTTTTAGGATCCCAGTCTGCCCATGTTGCAATTATACACTGGCAACAGATGATGGCACCAAAATTCAACCTGTAAGCAAACGCTACTAGATAACAGACAGATTGCTTGGACAAACACATTAAAACAAATGTACTGAAATTTAGCTAATTTAAACTGTATAAAATAGACATAAACTAAGTAAAGGCCGGAATGCGCCTTTTAAAATAAACCATCACCTTTCCCCTGCTCCCTCTTCCCCCCATGTCTCAGACTTCAATCCTTAACCAGTAAACAAAGATTTTGCCTTTCAAAGTGTGCACAGCAAAATGAGACACTGAGTCAGATTCTTACTTCTGAGAGATACCGTGTATAGATATTCATGTTACTGGAGTCATCATACTTTCAGCTTTTGCTAATCTTGTGCTACGTACAGCAGTAAGCATTCTCTTAAAAGCACAGGCTAACTACAGGATCAGATGCACAATCAGGAATGTGAAGCTCAAGAACATATCAGCAGTAGGCAAGCTGTACTTCCAAATCCATAAATAATTTGGCTGTTAGTAGCCACAAATGTACTACCCCTCCATAGATATTTTCATGAGTCTCTTATTTCAATCTTTGTCAATTGCTCTGGTTTAAACACCATCAGTTTTGGCTAGCACTTGGAAAACCATCTGGTATATAAATATTCATCAATTAATTTATGAGAAATATAGTCTCCTTTCACTGCTTCTCAGGTAAACATCATGTCCAGATTTAAAATAGCAGGAGCAGCATACATGATTTAAGATTTGGTAACCTGATTAGTAATAGTATTTCTAATGCAGATAATACCTTAAAGCAGGAGGGAGGACAGTGTTAAATAATTCAACAGAAGGTACAACAAATGAACACTTAGGTGGTCAACAATTTACTGGTCTTTAGTCCTTGCAGAGGTTTAATGGAAGCTATGTTGCCTAATCTATGAAAAGTGTTTTCTATTTGCCATATGTTAGCAGAACCATAATTAAAATTGTAATTTATTATTGGAACGAGCCTCAAAAATATTATGGCCCAACATCATGTACTGGAACCAACGGTTAGGTCAGCATTTTGTTCATGGTATTATGCTTTGATATGCCTCAAGCAAGACAAAGAGGTCCTTTAATTCTGAAAGGCCAAAACCCCAACAACTATACTTGTTAGAAGTGTAATTAGTAGGTTGAATTCTACAGTCCAGAATAATGCTTGTGGCTAAACAATTTTTAAAGGGTAGAACGCACTAATATTTCACAAGAGGTATTTAAAACTAAAAAATACTCCAAAGCCTAACTACGGAATATAAAGAGTAAAACATTTTTGACACCTAACACATTCATGTTGCTATTGCTAAAGTGACTGCATTGAAATTTGAAGGCTTAAAACTGCATCTTCTGTCTTCAGAGATCACTGTGAAAGCAATTTCTATCAGCTGTCCATTTACTCCTTCTAGCTCACTCATTTACTGATAGAACTGCCATTTTTTGACAGACAGTAATGAAGGTATTAGTAGCTGTTTTACCCTGCTTTGTACATTTTATATACCTTTCCTCATTAAAGGATATTTTGACAACATTATTCTTTATGGTTGATGCACAGGTAACATCTTTATACTAGTATGTGTCTGTTAAAAAAAGAGCAAAGATTTTTATTATTAGAAATTGTACACTCTCTTTGCTTTTAAGGTACGACAGGAAAACGCTTTATATGAGACGCCAAAATCTTCCTATTCAAATATGCAAATATGATTGAGTTTTACACCATTGAAAATAAAACCAAGATTCAAAACATACCTTCATTCTTCATACAAAGTATGTTGTAGGAATTTCTTTTTTTTTCCTTTCGTAACACTGAAGTTATCTGTACTGTTCCAAAATAAATCTTCTGTTCTATCTGATTGATGCTTCTCCCTGTGTATTTTGAGTATTACACCTTGGTTGCTTGCTCTGGAAAGGCCTTGTAAATGAAAACACGGGAATAGAAATTAAGGAAATACTTTCTTTCTAGCTCTGCTAAAAGTACTATATACGCTCTGCTTAATCTGATTTTCATTGAGGGCTAATTTTAGAAAGTTGCTTATTCTCCGTATTTCTGGCTTTGATTCATTAAAATCCTTCCTTTCTCCAACCTCCCACTGCAAACTTTTTACAGGATTTTTTGTTAACTAGGTAACAAAAAAATATACCATATTTTTACCATATATACCAAAACTAGAAGTCTGGATTGGGCTTCTGCATGCAGCTGTAGTAGAAGTGAAAAATTACCATATGGGTTGGAGTTAAAAGGCCGAAGTTGCACAGTTAAAATAGCAGCATATTGTTTCCCTAAGCAGCTAAAATCACAAGTCAGGGCAGACTAGAACTGATTTTGTTCAAATGAAGTATTTTACATCTTTTCTTTACATTACTGTTTTTCCTCACAAGACCATTGAACCAATTACTAAATTACCAAAGTCTAACCCCCATCCTCGTCAACAGGTACAAAGACCACAGCTTCATCTAAGTGCTTAAGTGTCACTTTATCCCAAAAAGCTACCCCTAACTGATGAGCGAACAGACCGCCAGCCTCATATACAGGGTGTAAAAGACATATGATACCCAGAGCCATCATGCCAGCAGGCCTTTCTTCCAGCAAATGGGCAACACTGCTGGTACGGGAAGAGTATTTGCAGAGAGGTAGATAACACTGACTCATCTAGATTAAGTTATTCTTTTGCTCCCTGCTCATTGAGGAAGGGAATTAAATAAGATACATACAAGCCTGACTTCCTACTAGAATTTAATTTGACCAGCATTGCAGCATGCATCTTCTGCAGATTAGATTCTTAATGACTACATCTCAACTAATCTCATACTTTTAATTCGTATGCTAGATCTATTCTGTGATGATCCCTATTGGGACCACACTACAGTGGAGACTCACTAATAAGACTTTAAATGGGCCGAGTAAGGTGTCCCAAGGAGCATAGTTGTGGCAGCACCAAACTTTGTATGACTTAACAGCTCTGTCTCAGACTGTTCAGCCACCCTCCTGCAGCTTTACCAACAACTGTACCCAAGCTATTTTAGAGTTAACTCAAGTACAGGGCTGGCATCCTGAATTGCCTGCACTGTAGATGAACCAAGGTGACAAGACTGGTTCAATAGGAATCTCAATCAGACATCAGGTTAAAACACCCATTAACACATCCCATTAACACATCATTTGCAGCACAAAGGCCCTGGAAATGAATAATCCCTGAAGCAATACAATACCCACCCGATATCTGGCTAACCCCTCCCAGGAAAAAAATTAGCAAAGCCATAATTCCAGCTAATATAAATCAGAAGAGATGGACTGGAGGGGCAGGGAGGGAGCCTGTGGCTGGTAGTAAAACACCAGAAGTGTAATTGGAATGAGTTCCTCCACTCCTGGAACACTGCTCAATGATGAGGGGATAGGGAAGATGAAAATCTCCAGAGAAGCTTCAAAAGGCCACACAATAAAATTTGTCTTTTGTTTTAAAGAAAGGCATGAGGATTATAGCACTGTATTTATCTTTGGTCAGCTTTATATTCAAAACCAAAATCCCATGCTCTGTTCTTGTGGGACAAATGTGTGTGTGCGCGTGCGTGCATTTTAGTAATTTATATAAAAATTAATCCAGTGGTGTGATGAGAAATGCACATTACATTTAAATGAGCAGAGGGAATAACAAAGAAAACGGATGAATCCCATTACAGGTGTCTGTGAGGAAGAGAATATGGATGTGAAGCTCCAGTTTGAGAATTTTAACAGCTGTCAACATTAAAATACTCCAGTGGGAATTAGAAGAGTAAAGCCTTTAACAAATCTTGCAGGTTACTGATGTTTGGCCTGTGCATCCACAGAGGCTTGAAATTAATGGAGCAAGGTTTAAATTTAGCCAATGTGTTTAGGATAATTTTGTGTTCTGGTGAATGTCGTCTTCATCATGCAGAATGAATTTCTGTCTTTTACTAAGAGAAATCTAGTAAATGTAGTATTTTTAACCTTCTGAATGTTCAGATCAATATATGCAACCAGAGGACTAAAAGCACCATCTCACTCTTAAATGTATCACAAGCAAGATTTAAATTGTAAGCTATTTGACGAAGCTATATAAACTGTCAGCTTGCTCTTCACTTGCTTTTAGTTACAGCACTAGAAGGGTGAACTAGGTTCAATAATAGAGCATATGACAAAGTTCAATCAACTTAATTTCTGTTAATTACAAAAAAATGTAGACCCCCCCCTTAAGAAACAGATATTTGCCTTGTTTGTAGAAATTCTCCCCACTACTATGAAAGCAGTAGCCTTTTTGCCACAATTATTAGAACACGACATCTGCAGTAGGATGGGCTCGAAGTCACTCCTAGTGGAGGGGTGCAAGAGGGAGCCTGGCAGGCACACGCTGCTCCAGCTACAAAGCACTCAGGCGCAAGGAAGCCTAGAATAACAGTTAACTATCTCTTACATCAGTAACCCATCTTCTAAATCCGGTCTTCTGCCTTTCAAAGAGACACACAACTTTGGTTCACTGAAGTTATAAAATTAAGCAAAACATTCTGCATAGAAAGCTTACAAAACACCAGCCATATATACATACGTTATCTGTCATAGCCTGTTCCTATATTATAGGGACATTATAAGAATAATATAGTGTAGTATATAGTTGCCTTTTGATTGGCCTAAGGGCTTAGTTATTACATATCTGTGTTCACATAACTAGTCTTTACTCAGAGCTTAGGGTGAGCAGGGACTTTCTTGCCCTCCCCAACAAGAAGGGCAAGGTTGACAAAGAATCATAAAGTGTATACCTAGGCATCACTACCTATATAAAGATATCAAAATTAATAGAAACCCCACAGGCACAGCAGCCTACCACAGCCTTGTCTATTATCTATATTCATTCTTACTCTTCAACAGATCATAATCCCAGGACAATAAAAATGAGCAGTTCTACTGCCACCCACAGTATGCGATGTCCTCCCAGGACCACCCTTCCAACTGCTATTGCACAAAGAGAAAAATAACAAAACATAGGATATTAAAAATAAAATAAGCAAAAGAAGTCTGCAAGAGAGATGTAGGTTATTTAGCACGTTCCCTACAAACAGCAGTAACACGGAAAACCAATGATGGCCAGAGATGCTTACCCAGTGGTCTGTAAACAACACCGTTACATGGATTACTTGTGTCAAGTTAGAAGACATTGAGGCTTATCACCCCATAATCAACAAAACAACCCTCCTCTATTTTCAACCTACTTGTGCAAGACAAGTAGAACATGAGAATCCATTATAATTCTAAAAATTACTATGAGATATTTAGCATAATGCAGACCTTATCTTCATGGGGAAGATTAATGACATTTGAAAAATTAGGAATCCATAAAGTATGCAAAGTAACAGTTCAGCCTACTTTAATGCAAGACCCTTTAGGTCCAAACATATTATGTAGCATTTTTTCTAGAAGCTCTTCAGAAAAGTCAAATTTATTATATCTTGCCACAAATAAAGAACAAGTTGCTGACAGGGGTACAATGCTTCTTTCAAAGGACTGCGGTGTAAATGGAGTCACTACAACTTGTTTTGTTAAACCAGATACTAGCCTTTGATCTGTATAAAAGATTATTTTGAGAGGGAATCATGTTGTCTTACCTTCACACAAGAGCTCTTTAAAGTCTCAGAATTTTTGGCAAATAACTATGTGGCTTTCTGCAATATGCAGCACTATGCTCAACATTTAAAAAGAAAACAAATATTACAGGATCCAAACTACATTGGGATTTGGCTTTCAAGACTCAGAGATGGTTGAATTTTAATGCTTGTTGAACTTACTTCAGTAATTGAATCCTTTAGACATGATTCCCCAAACTTCTACAAATAATGGACAGTTCAGACTGGGAGTTTCCATCTGCTCTGGTAACAAAGAATTAGTTAAAAAAAATTTCTTTCTAGTTACCTGGTAAAAAAGGATTTTGATATTCTGCTCTTCTCTCATACATTGATGTATCCAGGTAATTTTAAATCAGTAAAGCAAATAATTACAGGTTCCTAGGAGACATAATTCTTATTTACAGTTTTGCAATCCATTAGAATACTAACTTCAAAACAAAATTAGCTCCTTTTACTTGTCCTTAAAAGAAAAAATATGGAAATAAAAATCAGAATTAAAAAATCATTTTAAAACAGAAGATGTTACTGTGTTTGTGAGAGAGGGAAAGAGCAGCTTTAGCTTGCCATGCCAAAGGTGGGAAACTACTCCACTCAAAGTCAAGCCTGTTAATTGTTATTTTGAAGGTTATTCATACCAACTGCAAATGCAAGGCCGTTTTCAATCATTTGCAGTACACAAGATGTCCAAAACACACATCCAGAAACAGGTTAAGAAACTGAGTATTTACATCATACAAATGAAGGGTAATTTACACACACACACAAAAAAAAAATCTCATATTTAAATCCAGAAATATCAGTATTGTAAAACTGTGTTTAAAATTCAGTATGTTTAAAACATACTATAACTTTGGTAAAATAACATGTCCTTCCAACTGTCAGTCATTTAAGTGAGCAAGAAAGACTGGGTCCAAGAGACACTCTTCCTAGAGACTGCCTCCTTTTGCAACAAAATCTAAACTATGGTTAAAAACAGTTTTTTAGCTAACTACAACCCAACACAATAGCATTTGGCTGAGCCTGCAGACAATCCAAACCCATACCTTTAGGGATTATTAACCCTTTGCTAGTAAATTTAACCTTTAAATTAATTTATTGCAGACTGAGGAGAGCAGAAAAGAAAGCAGCTAGATTGAAGATCTAAGGTGCATAGAGCACTGCTCTGGTTTCTTAAACGAGTCAAACCTGTGTAGTGGCTGGAGCACAGGGAGCACACTATTCATCTCAAAGCTGCCTGAAGGTTATATGAAAACTGGCTACGTCTTGCAGCACTAACTCATCAACTGCCATGGGGAAATCTGCTTAAGTACACACTGCAGGGTATGGTTTGCAGTATGTGCTTCTTAGAATGCTGCTAGAGAAATGAGGCAGTTATGAGCATACTTGAAAGAGAAAGGACCTGACTGTAATTAAGGAATAAGTGTGCATTAGAGGCTTTTAAAATTTAATTTGGATACCAAATTACATTTCAGTTCTCTTTTCTTAACAAACAACAACAGAAAAGCTTCTGACCTAAAATAAGCTTCTTTAAAACTGAGTACAGCAGCTATTACTCAGCCTTTATATTGTGCTATCACCCTGAAAACACCACCCAACGAGGTCTTGTTGTACTTGCCCTACAAATACATGACACAACCCCTGCCCCAAACAGTTTGCAGTTTATATGTTATAAAGTCTAATTATAGTGTGAACGTAAACCAGAAACTCTCTTACAAGTGGCAAAATTCTGAAAAATCAAGATAATTACAACCCTAGCTCATCCTGATTTGTGAGGCTATTTTTAGAACAGTATAGGCTGATGTGCTCTGAGCTTTTTTATATTTGCATTTAGTCCTCTGTGATTCCTCCTCTGAAATGTGTGCATATGCTGAGTCCATGTGAGACGCTACCACTGGCGCTTGTCATAAGAATTAAATCCCTCTCAAGCTTGTTTACAGCTCGGCACTTGTCATACTGCTCCCCTGAGCTTCATGGCTGGTTGGTTTTTTTCTTTCTCTTTGGCTCTGTGAAAGATTTAATTTCTTTTTTGTTTATGTGTGTACTTACACTTGCAGGTGCAGAAAAGAAAAAAATTGCTGTACCCAGATGTTTTGAAGCTGCAGTAGCGTACATACAGCTGAAATTAAGGAGAAAAACTGTAGTAGATAAAACCAACTTTCTCATACAATATTCTACTGCGTATTTAATAAACCTATCATGTTTCATTGACCAGAAGACTCTTGAATTCCATTTTAGGAAGACCAGAATATTTTACAGTTGCTGTCTCTGCTCTTTTGCAAAGAGTTTTTTAAAGTCTGAAGGTGCTCCAATTACTCCTATTTTAAATTTTTCTAATATCTTCTTGTAGTGGTTACAGACTCAATCATCAATACAGCTACTGCATGCCAAGCTGTCTTAGCTCGTTACTGAATTAGTTGAACCTCAGAGAGTTTTAGCCAGATTTTCACGTATACTTTGAAAAATATATTGTATTGTTAAAAAAAAAATTACCCTCTTGCTTCTGTAGTAATAGGAGAAATCATTGCTTGGATTGCCTGTAGAGACTCTAGTTCTAATATCTCAAATCATATCTAGTTAAGCACATCTCCATTTCACAACTGCAGCTGGTTAACCTTGCAATTCATTTACCCCACCACATACCCTAACAGTCCATAAAAGGGTAGAAAGATTAATGAGCTATGGTTTCATAGGCAACTACTGCAGCTATCCATCTACAAACACAGTAATGGCCTGTCTGCTTCACCTTAACAGCATGCACAGACAGAGCCTTTCCACAATCAGCAGAAGGGCTGCTAAATTCTTTGTTCAAGCTCAGCACATGCATTGAGAACCTTTCCTTAGATATGCATGTTCCCAGTCAATTAAGTTTGTTTGCACAACTCTGTGCAGAACAAAATAGTTCTTTTTTTAACTTACTTTGACCAATTTTTACCTTTTAACTTTTCTAGTCATGCACAATCTGTAACACAGAACTTGCTGATGATGGGAATGATAAAAATACAAACATCTGACGCAGAACTCACTGGAATTTTAAAGGACACTCTTGTAAAACCTAACCGGATGAATCTGCTTTTCTTTTAGCTGTTTTCAGCTTCAGTAACTTCCTCTAGAGCATCCACTGGGCACTGTGTGGAAAAACCTGATCAGTGGCTCTGTGACATGACCTCTACAATCACAGTGTTCTCCCTGCTGTCACAGTGGGGAGGATGAACTTTTTTTTTTTTTGTATCTACATCTTTGTTGGTTTTTCTCTGGATTTCCAGTTATCACAAAAAAAAAAATTATTTTGCTCTCCAGTGAGGTTCTTTATGTTCCTGATCTTAGAACTGATCTAGCATAGTATTCAAAAGTTTAGGGTATTAGAGAGGCACCATGAAATTGGTGAATATTAGATCTATAAATGCATAGAACTTTCTTCTTTCTAAACACTTTGATTTTTATATCTCAGCATTACTAACTTTACTATGCACAAGTAAAATATACACTGTCAAACTGATTGCAGAGCAGTAAAGATATGTTTGTGTAAAAAAACGCAGGAGAGGAAGTCCATTTCCTGTGCTAGGAGAAAGAACATAAGGATAGTTAAACTGAAACTGTTTTTACAGCATCCCCAAAATGCGAGGTGTTGCACAAATAAAAAAAGTACCGACTTAATACGGTCTCCAGCAAGCATACAGGTCTCCTAGTCTGTGTGTGTTCTTTTCAGCAGATTAAATAAAAGAGACCCTAGTGGATAATAGGGTGTGAGGTGCAGAAAGTGCTCTTCACCCCCCCACCACCCCCCAAACCAGATATGGCAGTGAAATGTATTTAGCTTGACAGATAGAAATTATTACCTGAGCTTGGACTGAGTGAATTTTGTCAATTATTGACCTTCATCTAATTGGTGTACATTATACTCAAGAATATCAGTTTACAGTCAGGTCAAATGTCTTTGTGCTGTGAAGCGACTGATAACAGACAGTTTGGTCAGACACTGCACATAATCTCATGTTTCTTGATAGAGACCTCAACTCTGATTAACTAAAAGACTAAAAGCAGAAGCATTTTGCCTGTACATGTTCTATATTCAACTCACAGTAAAGTTCCCATTTGCTGCTGCTTCTTATTGATTTTTTTATTGCAATGAGGCATCTTGACAATCCAATGGCACTCTTCATTTGCTGCTTTGTATTTTCTCTGGAGATTCTGTTCAGCAGAATTCCTAACAGCTTTAGCATCACCTATAAAGGAAGAGAATATGGCTGTTATTGCAGGGAGTGAGAATTTCAGGGTAGATATATTTTACCCACTCTAATTAGGGATAAGCAAGAGACTGACCTTTAAAACATTTTTTCATAGTTCCCTACCCCTGCTCCCCCCAATTTATTTTATGCAGGGTCACACACAAAATGATATAAGAGAGACGTGATCAAGGAATTTTCATAAAAGTGCAAGTGGATTGTAAGCTCTCTCAAACAATACATTTTATTTTGATGAAAAGAACCAATGTATTTGTAAGGACTGTGTAAACACATCAAATAAAGAATGCATTAATATAAATCACTTATGATGCAAGAAGACAACAGATATATTTTTCTTACTGCTAAAATACAAATGGCAATAAGAGGTTACAGCATGTTAAAAGCTTCCAAGATGCCACTGCTAAACAACAGTTCCCTAGTGCAGTTAAATCACTCTGTGAAAGCTCACAGTCAAGAAAAGAAGTCCACTTTCATGCAGAATTCTTTTGTTTGTTTGTTGGTTGGTTTGTTTCATTTCAACAATGAATAAACTTTCCCATATATAATAGTGTCTATGGATCAACTGTAGTAGGAAGGGCCAGCTTTAGCCTGGTGGAAATGCACAAGCCTAGCAACAGTTTGAGAGGCACAGCTGTCCTGGACAGGAACAATGCTTCCCAGAGCCCTCAGGGAGCCCTGCTTCCTTAGCACAGGCTGACTGAATGCACATCTCGCCTATTTTTATGGAGAGTGGACATGAAATCCCATTTCCCTTCATTGAGTAGCTCACCTAGTCAGAAGCATGCTTGGATTAGCAAGATGCTCGAATTCAAGTATAATGGCAGTTTTACAACAACCTGTTTAGACAACTTTGTGCTCAAGAGAGCATAAGGATTGTTGCTGAACTCTACCCTCTTTCTAATGTGATAAAAAATAACACCTCTTTTGTTCTTTATTACTCTGTTCATCTACATCAGGGAAAATAAAAACAAGTTATGCTTTCATTATAGTTGCACATAAACAAGCGTGCGTGTGTGTGTACAAGAAAAAATAATGGGAATGCAATAACAGTGCAATGTAGTTAAGACTACACCTGGCTTCCTATACTGCCACCACTTACCCTCTATCAAGTTCAGTTTTTTCTAAATGTTTCCTTTCAGCCTGAATTCTTCCTAATTACTCACAGTACTGGGATTCATTTTGAGTCCCTCCATTCTGTCCCAGGTTTACTTATTACTAAGATTTCATATATAAATAATTAAAATTTAAAGCATGAGTACTGAACCTCTTCCTGGGTAACAGAATAGTATTCTACTTTCTAAAATCCTACACAATAACATTTGAATTTTCAGAATTTATATTGAAAATGAGTCTTCTGTAACTGCAATAGGGTGCCCCTATTGCAATGTGCTTGCTTTGATGAACCAAATACGTTGAATTTGCATAGATATAAAACCATACATCACATGTATGCAAATTATAAAAGTTGTATTATAACCTTTAAGTCTTTACACTGAAGGATGTATAGGTCATACTCAAAAAAAAAAGTTTCTACTGTCAGTGGCAGCAGTTAATTGAAATATACACAACTAATAACATCTCTGGAGATCCAGCCATAATAAGCAGACAGTTTCCAAAGGAACTGATCCAATAGCTTCATTGCTTGCAGCTGTTTGGTATACTGAAAGCTCACTGTGTTTATTCCTCTTATGGAAATGCTTTCCCCTTGACAAAGTAGGAATTTGTCTACAATTCCCTACAGACTACTCCAAAAGCTGTATTTCTTAGGCTGTGGTTTCCCATTCAGCAGCAACTGAATGGCCTAAACTGGCCATGCTGTTCTCTGCTGCTGCTTGTTGCTGCTGCCAGAGGTGTTTTTTCAGCCTGATCAGCTCCATGATTTAGCTCAGCATGTATCCGCAAAAATTGGTTGAAGTGCGACTTAGCAGCTACAGGGGAAAAAGGCTGCTTCAGTCACTGAAAACGTTCTTACAGAGTCAAAGCCTTACAAGCCTTGGTTTAGCAAATTTCTTAGATTAAACTTGGTCTCCTCTTGTAAAACTCAGCTACTTTCATCAAAAAAAAACCCTGTAATGGCTAAGTAAAAGAAATTATTTATAAAGCAAAATTCACTTAACTCTATTTGTGGTGGTGTGGCATGATAGTCCAAAGGGTGTTGGTGATGCCAGTTTACAAGGGAAGAGAATCATCTTTTTTTCCCCCTCAACTGTATCTGTGGCTATAATAGAAAGATAAACTTTCAGGTACACAGACAGCCCTTCCTGGGGTTGTGAAACTGAAGCAACAAACTGCAGCAAAGTACAAGCTGGGAATAATTATTTTGAAATCTGTTATGTTTGTTAATTCACCAATTTGAGAGAAAAGGCAGATTAAACAAGTGAAGAGCACAAGACTATTAGTGGAAAAACTAGGAGGGCTTTAAAACTCTGCAGGATGGACAAAGAAATCACTACGAAACAGCTGGGGCTCAACTGGAAGAATGATGCCAAAATTCTAACTGCAGTATATTTTAGTTTTATGCTATACTCAGTTCGTTACTTTTAATATCCATGAAAGCTTTGAATTTTAGCTCGCAGGCTCATCTTTCAAACATCTTTCATGATAACATTGCTTCTGATATTTAAAGACCATACAAATGTAACATCTGATTTGATATTGGCACTACACCCTCACTAGCATTTTGAATATGCTAAGGGCAACAACTGCAAAGGGAAGGGAAGAAGCTTTATCTTTCACTCCACTGAATAAAACTGAGAAGAAGAGTTCTGGACGGAGCGGATTATTATACATTCCCATCCACAAGTAACTTGCATTACTTTTGCTAGGAAAAACTTCGGTATGTTTACTGTGTTTTAAATACAGGTTGTACTTTCATTTCCTTTTACATCATCAAGACTGCCTTCTGAGGAACCCAGAGGACAACAGATTTCTTTTATCAAATAGAAATACTTTTTAGGATATTAAAAAGTATGTTCTGCTTTAATAAGTTTGTCTTACTAATTTAAATTGGATCAATATTAAGTTCCAAGCAGGTCTATAAAGAATAGAAGTTCTGTGGATTGAAGTTTCTCTTATAACAAACTCAAAGAAACTTCATAGGTTATCCTCAAGAAAGGCTAAGTCATTATCAGCCTTAAAACAGAGGATGACACAGGCACACAGGCCGCCTGGATACGTTTCTGCTGTGATACTTACTAGCCTGCTGTCTCAGACAAAGGTCACTGAAAAGTGACAAGCCATAGTTTAAAAGGATGTTTATTTTAAACAGTACTGTTAAGAGACTCTTCAGAAGAACTGACAGAACTTCAATATTTAGCAAAGATTAATAAAATACAACTATTCAACACGAAGTCATATCTTACTATATTAATATAAAACAGCATACATGCCACATGTTAAGATCTGCTTCTTGGTTCCATCAAGGAAGATCATACAAGCACTCGTCTCCTCTAGGATAACTGGTCTTTCTATGGTCTCAAGAGGGCACTCATATGTTATCTGGGAAAGAAAAGAGTGGAAAGTCATACAAATAGAAGAAAAGCTTTCCTAGCATGAACGCGCTGCCTTACACTCCTTTTAGTAATCCTGATCTGATAGGATATATAAAACTTTTTGCTATCTTAAAAGTTGGATGTGCCCAACTGCTCTGGTTCCTGAAGTTGCAATTTTAGGAATCAGTAAAAGCACTTCACTTTATCAGATAAAGCAGATTACCAACCTATCCTGCATGTTGCACACTACTATTCATGATTAGAATTCTGAACTTACTTTTGCTTCTCCTCTGTAGAAGCGCCTTTTGCTTTCCATCACCAGCCAACAACTTAACAGTTGATTATACACCAACCGCCAAGTGAAGGAGACATTCTAAGATACAAAGGATTGTGACAGGAAAAAAGAAGCCATTTAAATGGTATCTAACAAATACACTGCATTTCACTAACTATCCTGAGAAAATTACACCATGTGCCATCAATACCTAGCTCAAAGAGGAAGTGAAGTCTTTCCAGGAAGATTAAGTGGAAAGATACAAATTTCAGCTGAATTCAGCTGAAAACCTGAGAAACTGGTACACAAAATTCAATCCTCATTTCAGGCAGCAAACACGCAAGTAATTCAAATATATACAATTTAAAAAACTATTAAGCATTCATGTTCCACTTTTTCTACAGCCTTAAAAGAGAGGAAAGGATGGACTTCAATTTGTTGCTACGGTATCATGACAGGAGCAGAATGAAAAAGTCACAAGAGGCTGTAAGAAACAGATCGGCAGGTTACTTTCTTTTAGTCAAAAGGATTAATTCTTAATTATACTATTTATGAGCAAAACATATGAAGGTTACATTTTCAAGGCTACCACATTATCAGTATGAGACAACTTACTTTATAAAGATACCGCTATATGTTACCCCATTCACCAAAATTTTTGGTGAAAACAGCTCTTTTGAATTAAGTGCCTAACATTGCGAACTTAGTAAATTAAAATACAAAACGAAGTTTATTTACATTAAATTCATAGCATAATGGATTTGTTTAGCAATGCTACTTGGAAAATGCCTAAAGAATGGAGAATTGGTTGCTGACAAGCTAACACTTTTTGCTCATGGAATTAATCTTAAATTGTCTTGATACAGCCCATACATGTAATTTGAGCATTTAATTTTCTTAATATGAAGCTAAGTTTGCCCAAATTCAAATGCAGATATACATATAACATCACAGTTATCCTTGTGGTTGTCACGAAAACCTCAGCCTCTCTGAAATAACGGTCTGAACAGTAAGAAAACCTCAACAAAACCAGCACATTTTTACATCAATAAACACATTAGCTTTATAGCACCTTGCAGGCATAACAGCTACATTAATCTCCCTCAAAATGAAGTATTTCACAGCTAAACATTTTCCACTTTTTTTTTTTAAATCTGGTGCAATACAGGAAACATCAACTTAACATTGTTACTTTGGGTCAATGAAATGACTGAATACAAAATTTTAATTAAGTGTGTTGGAGCTAGAACAGTGATCCAAAACTCAAAAGAACATAGCAAAGAACTTTCTGCATAGTGTCCGTAAACGAATATGAAATACCAGCCAACATGCTTTCCCTTTTAGCACTGAATTAATGGGGAAAAATTAGAGTCAAAATTATGCATAAAAATGTAGTGTTCAAAGGAGATAACATGCCAGGCTTCATCTAAGAACTGTCCTTTTGAGCTACATTAAAACTGGAATAAAGATTTTATTAAAAGCAAAAATCATTCAAGTAATCATAAAACATACTTACCAAGTTTGTTTGTTTGTTTTTTTTTTTTATTAGAGGCATATTAAGCATACATCAAAAAAATACAGGATGCAACTAGACAAAATAAGCTCACAAGCCTCAAAAATCAAACACTAATGAAAACAAAAAGAGAACAATCAGGTATAAAATTTGCCCTACACAAAAATTTCTAAACAGTCCCTAACAAAACTCTACTGGGACAGCTTATGGCCACAGTCTTTGGTGGAATATTAGTATACCCTACAGCATAAAACAATTCACAGAATCATAGAATCGTTAAGGTTGGAAAAGACCCTTAAGATCATCGAGCCCAACCGTTAACCTATCACTGCCAAGTCCACCACTAAACCATGTCCTCAAGCACCACGTCTACCTGTCTTTTAAATACCTCCAGGGGTGGAGACTCAACCACTTCCCTGGGCAGCCTGTTCCAATGCCTGACTGCCCTTTCGGTGAAGAAGTTTTTCCTAATAACTAATTTCCTAAATAACTGCTTTCTACATGCCAGCATATAAATAACAATGCTTAATGCCTGCAGAAAAGCTTTGAGATCTTTTATTTAAGGTTTTGCAGAATACCAAGTGTTACTCAAGATTCTTTACCCTGACCTTCAGTTTCTAATGCCTTCTGGCAGTAAAGCACCAAAGAACATGATTTAACACCTATTGCCCAGGGTTCTTCTCTCTCCCCATTTCCAGAAAAAGAAAAGTGTACATGGTTTTGTTATAAAAATTTTCTTGTTTAAAATACATCACCCAATACTTAGAACTCAGTATGTGCTATAATTTGATCTGATCTTTTTTTCCTGGGTTTACTCATCTAGTCTGTTAAAGAAAAACTGAACAGCAAGTAAGCCAAAATTCTTTCCCAAACTGCACAAGGCAAACTGAGACATTGGCAGCACTTGAGGAAGCTCAAGTGACTGAACACTCACTGACCGTAAGCTAATAATGACAACAGTTTTCCATTGAATGCAAATAAGGAAGATAGCATACACATCATGTGATTTCCTTAAAAATAAACATTATATAAACAAACTGAAATGATTATTCAAGTAAATATGGTAAATCTCTTGAGATGAGGGGAAATTGCGATTCTAGTATGGGTAACAAGAATTAACTTTAAGTTACTGTTTTTTTGGTAAGGCAATGAAAACTGGAGGTAAAATGTCTTCCTAAGTACAAAAAGAGAGGTGGCACAGAATAAAAACTACTGACAGCTGGATGGAAAAAAAACCCAAACAACTTTTAAATGACTCAAAGAAAACACTGAATTGTGTGCAGTTATGTTCAAATAACTCAAAATGCGTTCAATATAACTTGATCTTCTGGAGCCAAAAGTAGCAATCTAACTTATCTCTAGGAAACCTCCCAAATAACATGAGAGAGTAATCTTCATAATTATGCCATTTCCTACAGTGTTTAGCCAGCAACTGAATTCCTTCATGTAGGAAAAATTGTAATAACTTTTAGTTTTTCTCCTTCACAAAAATACTATGCCACTGTTTTCATGATACACCTTACTTACCTATTTAAATCTATCTGATGGTCTTGCTAGAACAATCTAGTCCTCTCTCACCTCTTCCTTTGGAAGGGCTACTAGATATTTGGGTGTTTTATACCTAACATTACCTTTTTGTGTAAGCATTCTCTACATGGTTTGAAACAAACAATGCTTTACATATTAAGTATCTGAGACTATATATATATATATATATACACATCTGCCAAATACACATTTTTTCAATCCAAGTTTTATTTTCCAACTTTTCTCAACAGTATGTGGCCAAATTCTTCCAAATTCTTATTATTAAAATGGTAAATGTTTTAAAAATTTAATTGCATAATAAAAGACAAATGTAAGGAATTTACAAGCAAGTATCATACAACTGTTTCCAGTTGAACTTTATCTTGTCCAACACCACATACCAGAGCATTATTAAAAATATATCATTTGCATGGAAGATCATCAGTCAGATTAAAAATACTGTAGAGGTTTCTCTGGGTTTAAACGCAGATGCATTCAGGAACTCCTTCAGTAACATACACATCAAATTCCATAGCTGATTAAGTCCTTTAAACTGTCCTCAGTGTGATGCTGTATTTTATAATCTTCCACATGTGCATGCATGAAGACATCAGACTGGTTAATCATACCTTGAGTTAACGATTTCACTAAAACCTTTAAAGAACAAAAGAATACTGCAACTTATTGCTCTCAGCTTTTTCATGTGTCTTGTTATTTGAAGTTCTTAAAGTGGCAGATCTTGAAGAGCTGTGATTATGTAAACTGTTCCACTTTTCATTTAAAAGTCTTCTAAACCTGCATAGATGAAAATTAAGATGCAATTCAAAATTTAAGTCATATAACTCTTTGGAGTTTGAAGCAATTTTTGAGACATTGAGATTGATGTGGTTTCTTAAGAGGCTCCAGCAATAAGCTGGATGATCTCTAAATTTTAATACTGTTGCTGATTAGATTCATTTAGCAGCTGAGCCCAGTTAACCTAGGAGGACAGAGTAGACTTCAGTTGCATGCTGATGGCCCAGAAAAATATCTCTATATAATCTGGAAAAGTTAGCACATCTTACCACAATACACAGCTACAAAAATATGTTTATGCATAGGCACTTGCTCATTTAATTCTAAAAAAGAAAACCCAAAACAAAACAACAAAAAAACCCCAACCCCAACCAAACAAAACTCCCCACATAAGTCTCAAACTCCCAATTTTAAAATGAAATAGTTTTGGGGAACTGTCACTAAATCTTTTAAAATAAATGTGAAAAGACTATGCCCAAAGTTTCAAGCTGAGCATAAAATTATGCACAAAGACAAAATTTTGTTGCAAATATTTACTCAAAAAGTAATAATTTACAGCAGTGCTTTAACAGCTGTTCAAAACATTTAACATTCATTAGA